>NC_046363.1:2173362-2415013 GCF_011125445.2 Fundulus heteroclitus
GGAGCCTGATAGCTAAAGGATCTGCCTCCCCTTCTACTTTTAGAGACTCTAGGAACCACCAGCAGACCTGCGGTCTGAGAGTGAAGTGCTCTGTTAGGAACATACGGGGTAATCAGAGCTCTGATATATGATGGAGTTTGATTATGAAGGGCTTTATACGTTAGAAGAAGAATTTTAAATTCTATTCTTGATTTAACAGGAAGCCAATGAAGGGAAGCTAAAATTGGAGAAATATGATCCAAATAAATAAACAATAAACAATAAGCACTTCAGGTTGTATTTAAACCACTTCAGAACTGGGTTAGAACCTACGTGTTGAAATTGACACAGGGTGCACTTTCTTCTATACCATGAGTGTGGGTCAGAAACAAACATTTAAGTCAACTCATAATGTGTGGGGCTAAAGAACCTCTGCAAAAACTTTAATAATTGTGGCAAAGTATGTTTATGCTACAAATGTTAGAACAAATTAAAAAGACACAATTTTCAATAAGAAAGAAACACATGTATTGACTCCAGATACAATTTACAGTCTAATTATAATCCTGCTTAACTGACTTAGTAGACATGCTTGTATGATCAACCCAAAGAACTGTGTGTCGAGACTCATCCGCTGTCATATTATTGGTGCTGTTCCATAAAATACACCGATGAAGTGCTGCAGGAGCCACATCTCTGCAGAGATGTCATCAAATAAGTCTCTGATTCTGTTGATGGATGGAAGTTTCATCTTTTCTGGTTAATATTTTTAGAGCTCAACAGACGCTGCAATACTACACTGCAAGAAGGGAACTAAAAGTAAGTACAATTTTTTTGAAAGGAATGTATTTGTCCTTGATTTGAGCAGGCATGTTTAAATGATCTGCCAATGGAATAAGATCTTAAAATAGCAACAACTCATCTCCATCATCTTATTTCAAGTGCAGTCGAATTATATTAGAGGTCAATAAATACTCATTCCATTGGCAGATAATCTTATTCAAATTATCTTTAGACCTTAATAAATTATCTTATTTATTTTGCACTTTGGAACCGTCATCCATGGACCCTCCCATGGATTTTCAAATCCTGAACGTGGTGCTGTTTTCATGCTTTGAGTGACAAAGAGTAATACAAAGTTCTAAAGTTAAATGATGAAGTTCTTAGAGACGTCTGCAAAACATTCACGTAATTCTTCACCTCATTAATGCAAAACATTTCACTGTGTTTTCAAGGCCGGCGTGTAAAACCACTGAAGATCAGGTGTAGCACTTTCACCTGGGGCTACGGTGCACTAAGCCTGCATTTAAACAAAGCCCAGTTGTTCTAATTGGATGAACTTATTTGTGTTTCTTAACAGAAGTTTTGTCTAGTAGTTGCCCCCCCTCCACCTCCAGCCCCACTCTTCCAGCCAGCCTGCAGTTAGAGGTAGCGGTGCATGTCTAATAGAGGCTCCATGAGGTTAAGTTCTACACTCATTTGTTTTGGAAGCATTTCTTTGTGTTTCCCCATTCATGTCCACACATCCTGCACCTCTCACTAACAAATCATTTACAGATGCTTTTTAGCTCAACGCGCTCACCTAATAAGCATGCAAACGCAGCCAGGCCTCAGGAAACATGCTGAAATGGGCACAGGCTCTCGAAATGAAAAATCAATCGAGTTCTCTCCGAAAGCTGCGTAGTTTTATTTTATCAGTGATACACATCAGATTAGTTAGATGATTTTATGACCAATGAATTGTTAATGACCAATGAACTCCACAAAGCCCTGAGCTGATCATAAATGTTTTTGTTTTCTTAAGGACATTTTTCTATCACAAAGCCACCAAAAAGTGTCACATGCTGAGAATCTAATAGGCAGCAAAATACATTTATCAACACCTTTAACATAATTGTTACCAAGACAGTATAGGCCTTTGTAATTCAGCTTTTATATCAGCAAACATGTGTTGTACAGAGCTGTATTATATGGCCATGGGACCTGGAGCTTTCTTCCTCCTCCCTCATTCAAATATGGCAACATTCACGCTGCATAAACATGAACTCCACTTTCTGCAAACCACATTTTATCATCACAAGCTTTGAATGTAAGTCAAGTATTCTGGATTTCATAATGAAACATTTCTCTGACTGAAATTGAGTCATTAGGATAAAATATTGGCTACTTGTGAGCCATATCCAGAACCTATAATTATTAGAGACACAGGTTTATACACAAACACGTCTTGCCAATCCTGAACGGAACAGAATCCATGTAACAAAAGAAGTTCAATCACCGACTGATATGAAGAGTCTTTCACAATGTTCAACATTCTGCTCTAAAATACTTAAAATATTTTAACAAACGCACAGATTCCTTAAAATATAAAACATCAAAACAATCTTATTGGATTTTATGGCCAAAATGTCACCATGTGTTCTGTTCAACTGATCAAAGTCATTCAAAGAATTGCCCTTGACTTTTTTTTAACAATAGGAATCCATTTCATTTATTTCCCTGAGAAGCTTTGTGCAAATAGCCAGTAAAGATGGCAATTTTCACATTTTTATTCTTCTTCTGAGGGAATATCTTTCTCAAACACTCCTAATTAAGGAAACAACAAAAACAGAAGGTGTGAGGGTGGGCAGTGACTTTCTAATATTTGAAAACGTATTAAAGTTCAATCTATTATCTTATCAGATATTGGGTTACTGGGGGCATGTCGGTTCGTGGCCTTTTGAGGCTGGAGTTTCAGCAGGAATGATGACAAAGCCGCAGCATGTGGAAGTAGTAATATATTTAATTGTTGGTAGCAGCATTCACTCTGCCAACCAACTAACAACCAACTTGGTTTACAGACACAATCACTGCCTTAAATACCCTCTGCTGATTAAGGGTTAAACCATTCTGCACTAAACAATTTACTACTAACTTTACCTATAAAATACAATATTTACATAATACAAATACACATACACATTCCCACCTATTATTTATAAATATTTTATCTTTTAAACCCACACCTAAAAACCCCTTAAAACAAACGTGCAAAAGTTCCCCCCCTGCTTTTCCCATGGTCTCTCCCGGAACCTATAAATGGTGTCTGGACCCCCGGGGAAGCATTTGTCCAAACACCCTGGAGAGAACATAGAAAACAGGTAAGTCACCACATGCTAACACTCTGTCTCATCTCACTTCTCACAGATTCTATACCATTTGCTTAGTGATGGTGAGATGAAGCCTCATGAGGCATTGAACCACTTGAACCAACTGGTTCGAGAAAAGGTTAATTTCTTGGAGCTTCATGTGCACACAGCACCACCTACTGGCCAAGTGTATAATCACAGCCAGCTGTATCTTAACACGTGTGATGCATTGATTTTTTGTCTATTATGACTCTTGGGAATTACTTCACAAAAGGTGTAGGACGAAATAATTTGTCTACATAAATTTTGTAAACACATGTGTATAATAAAATATTGTTTGAATGTATTGTCTGTGTGTAATTATTCCCAAAATAGTAGTGACATGTGATATGGCATGTTGTGTAATAATGTTTTTCTGTGACTCTAGAAAAATGGCATGGGCTTAATCAGGCAGAGGACAATGAAAGTGCTTGTGGAACTAGGGAGGGGGTAGTGAATAGGCTAATGCTTGTGTAACTTGGATGATTTCATGCATTTTTATTAAGAAACAACAATTTCTCCACAGTTTTTGGTTTCAAATGATTTCTCTTTTTTGACACTACTTCTCCAACCTTTGAAAAGACACGCTCACATGGCACAGATGATGCCGGGGTGCATAAATAATAAGTGCAAGTATGTACAGATTGGGGTACTGTGACCAATGATTAGCCCAGTACTATACGGTCCCACAGTTTCCCCTCAGCAGCAACACTGAAGCACACAGAGGTTCCCGCTGCGTCTTTACGCACGATCCAGCTGCTGATGTCTCCTCTCTTTTCAGCTCAATGCAATTCTAGACAGTAACAGTTTATAACCTATATCACCTTTCACAGCAACAGGTTTCTCATCTCAGTCGACCAGACAAATCTCTATTGCTCTCCTCAGTGCGCTCTGGGCGGTGAGGTGGGAGGATTTTACCCGATGGTGCGCTGCGTGCGAGGGATAAACAGGGTGGAAATGCATAAATAAAAACTGTAAAGGGCTCCTATACAGTGATCATAGGAGCTGACCGGTCTGAGATCAGCCTCCTGATGTTACAAGTTCTTTAAAATGAAAGCGCGCACCCTAATTACAAGTAACGTAATTTTGCGCACCTGAAAAAAGCGCACGGCAGCAGCGCACCGAAGCGCTGAGGCATAGAAATACGGTGCATGTAGGTAAAAAATGCAGAATTAATAAAAACAACTTATAACCAGACGTAGCGTTTTAAACTGCATCTGGTGAGCAGAACTGTTTTATGATCCAGAGTGCAGCCATCACTGGTTCTGAATGAAGGCAATATCTGGCAGCAGCTCTCCTCCCCCGCCCCCTCCCCTCCTGCGTACGTAGTACAGGACCGTACCGGCACACTTTCACCACTGTTAAGACTAAAATTATTCATAACTCTGATCGCTCCTCCTGCTGCTCTGTTAACACGAACTGCAGCAGGAATTACTGATGGCCACAAGCTGTGAAAGAAGCTGAAACATCTCAGCAGAAGGCGGAGTTTTTATCGTCCGCTGCCCAGATGGGCGTTGGGATTTTTATGCGTGAAAAATGCCATGTTTGCGTGTGACCGTGTGAAGTCAGTGACGGTCAATGCGTGATAGTTGAGAGCACTGATCTCCTATCTATCTATCTATCTATCTATCTATCTATCTATCTATCTATCTATCTATCTATCTATCTATCTATCTATCTATCTCTCTCCTAAACTCTCCAAACACCAAACTAACTGTCTCAAACTAAATAACCACTATCCAAACTCTGCTATCCAAACTATCAAAACTCCATCCACTCTCTCAACTGACCGCAACTCGCCTACAACAACCCACATTTTGAATGGAGCCTGTGGGGATTCTAAAAGCTGTCAAAGCCGCGCCAACATCTGAACCACTTCCCGAAGCAGTCACGTGGTACAGCCGGCCAGCGAGGCTTCGGACGTCATGGTTTTCGGCTCCTCCCCTAAATGAAGCAAGCCTCGATACGCGCTTCACGGAAACGCCCCCTCCATTACGTGACACACGCCTCGAAGCCTCGGCACATAACGTAACATCACTACATTTTCTTAAGTTTCCAGACAGTAGACCTTAGCTCCAAATAACAATTCTTCTTTTCACAGAGCCCACACCATTTCCCAATGAGGAGCAGCTGTGCAGAGCCTGAACAAAAGGCTACATGCTAATTATTAAAATATCCATTAAATATTCAATAAATAGTTAAAACTTCTTGTGTGCAAATGGTTATTTCTGTGCAAAGTCATGCTTAAAGTGCTGTGCTAAACAAAGTGCTAATTAAGGTGCAAGTTTACAGTGCAAAAGTATTCTTAAAGTGCAATACCAGTTACTTTTCCTAAAAACAGTCCCAGTAATGAAGACCTCTTCATTACAGGGCAATAGGCCCAGGAGGAAAACTGAAAAATCCCTTTGACTGGCAATATTTACTCGACAAGGATGAAGTTCTGGGTCTTCCCGGAGTTCCCCTCCAGGTGGGACGTACCTGGAAAACTTCCAAAGGCAGCCTCACATGGCCTCAACTGACTCCTTTTGATGTAGAGGAGCAATGGCTCCACTTTGACCTTCTCCTGGATGATGGAGCTCCTCATAATATTGCTAAATGTAAGCCAGACCCCTACAGAAGGAGCTTATTTCGGCCACTTCCAGTTTCTCTCTTTTTTCAGTCATGGTCTATATCTCATGATCATAAGTGAGGGTCAGATTGTACAAGGACTGGTAAATCAAGAGCTTCAGTTTTAGGCTCAGCTCTTTCATCACCACAACAGGTCAGAGCAGCACCCACATTGCTGAAGACAACCCACCGTTAAGACACCAAGATACATAAACGCTATTGCTTAAGGGAGAGACTAACCCAACTCATGAAGAGCAGGAAACGTTTTTGAGTCAATAAGGGAAGTCCAGTTTATTTGTAAAGCACATTTCAATGACAAGACAATTCAAAGTGTTGTACATTAACAGAACATAAAAGAAAACATTACAGATGAAAGCCCATTGCAATGGAATTGTAGCAGCAGATCGAAATATAAAACAGGTTGGATTACAAACCTGAACACTGACACTCAAAGGCAATGAACAAATAGGGTTTTAACCCTGATTTAAAGGAACTCAAGTTTCAGCACTTTTACAGTCTTCTGGGAGTTTGTTCCAGATAAGTGGAGCATAGAAACTAAATGCTGCTTCTCCGTTTTTGGTTCTGGTTCTGGGAATGCTGAGTAGATTTGAGCAAGAAGAACTAAGTAGTTTGGGATGTTGATACACTGATAACAAGTCTGTGACGTATTTAGGTGCTAAGCCATTCAGGGATTTATAGACTAACAGAAGTATTTTAAAGTCTATTCTCTGAGATACAGGGAGCCAGTGTAAGGACTTTAGAACTGGGGTGATGTGCTCTACTTTCGTAGTCTTAGTGAGGACGCGGGCAGCAGCGTTCTGGATCAGCTGCAGCTGTCTGATCCACTTTTTAGGCAGACCTGTGAAAACACCGTTGCAGTAATCAATTCGACTAAAAATAAACGCATGGATTAGTTTTTTGAGATCCTGCTGAGACATTAGTCCTGGAAATGTACTTCAGGTGATAGAAGTCTGACTTTGTAACTGTGTTCAGATGCCTTTGAAGTTTCAGGCCTGAGTCCATCACCACACCCAGATTTCAAGCCTGATTGTTGGTTCCTAGCTGAAGCGACTGAAGCTGTGTGCTGACTCTTAATCGGTCCTCTATTGATCCAAAGATTATTACTTCAGTTTTGTTTTAATTCAATTGGAGAAAATTTTGGCACATCCATGCATTGATTTCTTCTAGGCATTTACTCAGTGCCTGAATTGGTTCATAGTCACCTGGTGACATGGTGATGTAGAGCTGTGTGTCGTCTGCATATTTATGGTAGCTGATGTTGTTGTTTCTTATGATCTGAGCTAGAGGGAGCATGTAGATATTGAATAGGAGGGGACCCAGGATGGACCCTTGGGGAACCTCACATGTGATTGTTGTCATCTCTGATGTAAAGTTACCTACTGACACAAAAAAGGCTCTGTCCTTTAAGTAGGATTTAAACCAGTGGAGTGCTGTACCAGAAAAACCGACCCAGTTTTCCAGGCACTGTAACAGAATGGAGTGATCGAAAGTATCAAATGCTGCACTGAGGTCCAATAGAACCAGCACGGTGGTTCTTCCACAGTCTGCGTTTATATGGATGTCATTAAACACCTTGATAAGGGCGGTCTCTGTACTGTGGTAAGCACGGAAACCTGACTGGAAAACGTCAAAGCAGCTGGTCATTGTTAAGAAGGTGTTTAATTGTTGAAACACAGTTTTTTCCATAATCTTACTGATAAAGGGGAGATTTCAGATTAGCCTCTAGATCTACAGAAGTAGTTTAATTTTTTCAACATCAGTTCTAGTTGGAGACAGCTTTGGTACTGAACTTGATATGGATGTACAGACTGATCCTGTAATGTTTTGGATTTTCTCAGAAAAGAAGCTACCAAATTCATTGTAGGCCCTGGTGGAGTGGAGTTCAGAAGTCATGGACACAAAAAGGTTTGTTAGCCTGTCAACAGTGGCAAATAAGGCATGAGCAATGTTTCTACTGATGATCTCAGAGGAGAAAGATTCCCTAGCATGTTTCAGTTGTAAATTAATCCCCAGTCGGTCGAGGCAGATGACCGTTCATACTGAGCTCAGTTCTGCTAGAAGTTTTCCTTCCCGTTAATGGGGAGTTTTTCTTCCCACTGTCGCTTCATGCTTTCTCAGTATGAGGGATTGCTGCAAAGCCATGTACAATGCAGACGACTCTCCCTGTGGCTCTACGGTTCTCCAGGAGTGAATGCTGCTTGTTGGGACTTTGATGCAATCAACTGGTTTCCTTATATAGGACATTTTTGACCAATCTGTATAATCTGACCCAATCTTTATAATCTGATTGATTTTGACTTTGTAAAGTGCCTTGAGATGACTTGCTTTATGAATTGGCGCTATATAAATAAAATTGAATTGAATTGAATTAAGTTATATCTGTAAAGTATTTCTTTATGGATGTTATAGTGAACCTGGAGTCTCGTCTTTTACTACCTCCATGGAGCACTCCTCCACTGAGATTTATTATTCCCAGAAACAACATTCACTTCAATTATGTGTTCAAAGATGACAGAAAAGTAGACAGATCAGTCTTTTTTGCACTGATATCAGTGCAAAATCAATCAAATTGACTTTGGAAATGTTTAGACCCTTAGTTAAGTTTAAAATATATCCGTGTTTGTGTGTTGGCTGTTTAACATGTTGTGTCACAGTTCTTTTGAACAGTTGTATCACAGATAGGAGGTCATTAAAATCATTTCAAAAGTTAATTTGGACTTAGGAGGTCTGTAAACAATTAAGAACATAGTTTGTACTTTTTAGCTGTTTTCTCATATATTTTTTCATCTGCAGAATGCTTTTTGGGTAAATGATGCATTCAGGTCCTACTGGACTGGAACCTACAGAGTTAACACAGGAAGGTTTGATTCCCTAATACTCCTTGTACCTGTTTATGCTATTGTAACCACAGACCATGCAGTCGTTCTGACGACCTTGTTTGGGTTTGGAGCACAAATGACAAAAACAAAGCTCAAATTCAAATCAGGTGGGGCATTTTTCCCAATCACACCCCTCCTGGTAACAGCACAGTTTCCCATATGGACATTGAAGTATTCAAAGACCCACCACAAAATACCCCTTCTTGGATGGCAACCAGAGATACAGGGTTTCTGTGAGGTCTTGAAAAGTCTTGAATTTGAGAATCAAAATGTAAGGCATTAGAATTTCTTAAATTCATAGAATTATCATGTTCAAGTATTATTTTTTTAATAAGTCCTAAAGTAATTACAAGCCTGACACTGACTTAAAAGAATAACTTAAATGCACAAAAAAGAACCTCGGAAGTTCATACCTAAACACGTAGGTATGAACTAAAATTCCAGGACCTAAACACCAAATATTGAACACAGAAATGAACTGGATATGGAAAGCACTAAATAATAAAAAACTCAGAAATGATCATAATACAGAATTAAATCAAAACCTAAACACCCATCGTTCGTGACCATGATATGAAATGGATCTGTTTATCTTTTGAAACACATTGAGATATTTATTATGATTTGACTTTAAATATGTTAAAGTACAACAAAGAGATTTAGACCTGCAGATTCACTGGGTGTGTTCTACATCCTGTAAGGTACAGCAGGCTGGTCAACATTGCAATGTTTGTGTTTTTAACATTGAGCTCTACTGTGTTGATTGCAATGACATTTTCTGACATTTAAGCATATGGCTACAGATCTCAAATGGGACGGTAATACCAAGGATGGAACTGAAATGGAGATAATCCCAAAACCTAACACTGAAGTCTGTTGGCTGTTTTTCAGGGATTAATAGCACAGACTTGCTGTTCCTGTCACAGCTGAGCGCTAGGTATGTCTTTCCACAAAGACGGTTTAAACTCTGACACAACACCCAGATGAAAATCTAACTACACAATTGCTTGGCCACACACTTTGCCTTCCACAACTCATGTTGTATGTGGGACTGTTGATTTATATCTCTGTCCACTAAATTAAAATGAGACAATACTGCTGATCAGAACAACACCCCAACATTGTTTGTTTGCTAAACACAGTTCATGGTTGGAATAGTAAAATGCAGTTTTGCCCTCAAATTATCTATTGAAGTGAACCATACTATAAAACTAGCAATAGTAAAACACTTTTATTAAGTGTTCCGGAATTGAATAAACCTTTCGGTTCCCTCTATAAGTTTAGAAGAGGTGTTTTACCAGTCAAAAAGTGGAGGGTAAAGTAAAGTTGACCTCTTTATTGATTTTATCCAATTCTTGCATATGTGGGGGACAACAGGTGAAACATTTGCATAACAATAGCTTTAAAGCAATTAAGGATTTATATAAAGTTGTCTCAATACATCAATTCAAATAATTACTAAACAACCCCATGGAAATTTTTTTTCAGATTTCTCTGGATCCAACATTTTGTATCAAGAGAAAGCAGCTTCAATTTCAGCACTACATTCTGGACAGTTTAATAATTATTCCTGGATCCTTACAATACATTTTCAGTATCTCCGTCCGTCCGTCCGTCCGTTGTCTTCCGCTTATCCGGGGTCGGGTCGCGGGGGTAGCAGCTTCCGTAGGGAGGCCCAGACGTCCCTCTCCCCAGCCACTTGGGCCAGCTCCTCAGGAGGAATCCCAAGGCGTTCCCAGGCCAGCCGGGAGACATAGTCCCTCCAGCGTGTCCTGGGTCTTCCCCAGGGCCTCCTCCCGGTGGGACGTGCCTGGAACACCTCACCAGGGAGGCGTCCAGGAGGCATCCTGACCAGATGCCCGAGCCACCTCAACTGGCTCCTCTCGACGTGGAGGAGCAGCGGCTCTACTCTGAGTCCTCCCCGGATGACTGAGCTCCTCACCCTATCTCTAAGGGAGAGCCCAGACACACTACGGAGAAAACTCATTTCAGCCGCTTGTATCCGGGATCTCGTTCTTTCGGTCACGACCCAAAGCTCATGACCATAGATGAGGGTAGGAACGTAGATCGACCGTATCTACAGTATCTACAATACTTTTTACCTATTTTGCTTCACTCCAACCTGTAAGTTAAATGTTTCTTTTAATCTAATAACATGTTATGGAGCTGCTCAAAATAGCATAAGTTGATGAAGGGAAATGAGAAAAAAAATGGTTATAAAAAAAAGAATACTAAAGAAAAAACAGAAAATTGGCACGTGCATATTTATCCACCCCATTAGCTAAGAAGCACCTAAAAAGTTCTGCTGTAGACAATTACCTTTAAAAGTTGGAGGTGAAAATAAGAAACCCTAAAAATATGTGATTTAAATATGTCCTGGTCAAAAATAACACCAAGGTTTTTTTTTTTTACTTTGTTACCAGAGGTCAATTTTATGCCAACCTGCTTATGTGGTTGATTAAGAAGTTTCTTTGACTCTTGTCCAAAGATGACAACTTTTGTCTTGCCAGAATGTAAAAGTAGAAAATTTAAAGTCTTCCAGGTTTTGATGTCATCATGACATGCCTGTAGTCCGAATTGATTGGATATATTAGAATTTACGTATAAATATGGCTGAGTATCATCAGCATAACAGTATATATCTCAGGATGTGACTAGAACAAGTGCAGCAGGGAGGGAATCGCAGGTAATGACGCCGAGCCAAAGCCTGTTAAAAAGCAATAACGCCATTAATGCATATCAGTGCAGCTTTTAGCTGATGATCATTAGTAAAACCAAGTACTCTGTTAATGCTGCAATTTCTGACCACGAAAAAGTGAATACAAGTGGACAATCTATGACTCGAGACCATCCAGTGGTACCATTTGGCATTTGGGGCAGCAATGGGAGCCATTCCTCGGAACTGCCGTCTGTGTTATTATGAAGCTATGCTGACAATATTAAAATACCATTGCGCAAGTTTGGAGGCTAAAGGAACTGTGAAATTATTAGTGCAACATGTTTTTGTTCTTATCAGACTCAGGGTTAAATCACAGATGTAGCTGTGCAGCTTATACCAAGTTAGTAGTACCACATAGGATTTAAATAGGATTTTTTAAAACCTTACCTGTGTGGAAATGCCATTAATACAGACGTGTCGAAAAATATTAGTGCAGGTGATGATTGTTCATCTTATAACTGCTACACATGCCATACGACACCTCTTATTAGCACCTGTGTTCCATAGTTCTGTTTCCTTTTTATAAATGCATTTCTTTGTTGTTACTTTTATATTTTAATCTCAATGACAATTTAAGAGAAACCTTAAAAGGCATTTTACAGTATCAAGGTTGTGGGTGGGGTATACCCAGGGACAGAGAAGGTGAATACAGACATTGTGCATACTCCTGGCCTGGCGTGCAATCTGTCATGCACTGTGCTGATTCCTCGGATCGCCACCCTAATAGACTCTATGTGTGGCCATCTGTTAGCTCCGATCAGCAAAACTTATATTCCTTTTCTGATTATCATTGTCTGGAGTTGATTTAGCCATCCCCTGCTTAATCTCTTTTTCTTTTTTTCCTGCAAAGGATCACCATTCCAAACCTGGCCTGACGCATGACACCCGCACTACTTCTGCCACAAACCCAATCACAACTCTGTCACATATATAGATTTTTTTTCCATAAACTGTTATGCTGATAAAAATGTTTTTTTCACATTGATAACAATTTTAACACAAAATCAATATGACAATGTTACAAATGTCTGGACTAATTTTAAACTTACAGTTCTTTCTCATTTAAAAGGGATCCACAAAACAGTGCACGTATCTTAAAGATGTTACAAAGAAAAAGTTCACCTTTTAGCCAGTGTTTAGCTGTTTTTATCATGTTGACAGTTATTGCCCATTATCTTTAATTTAATGTCCAAAACTGTACTACATTTTCAAAATTACTCTTTACACTTTACATGTAGAATTGCTGTTTTAAGTTTTAAAACGACATCGCTTAAAGGCATAAGTAATTATGCAGGGAGCGGTGGGGTGTACCTACATTGTAAATGACAAGATTTATCCAGACTAAAGTCCTTTTAAAAGAATGAGGGAGAGGTCCGCTCCAATACAGTCCAAATAGGAGTGCCACTCTCTGTAGAATTGGTCCACGCTAGTATGGATGATATTCAAGGGGAATCATTTCGGACATTATTTTGCGCCAACCACTGATTGGGGCTTTGTCGCTGATCCACTTAAGATGAATGTTTTTCCTGGCTGCAAACGTTAAGATATTGAACAACCTTTTGGCAGCAGATTTTCCCAAACGTTTGTACAAAAGTCTCAGGATCAAATACACCCTCTGCGTGTCACAGTTAGACGGGCCATTAAGTATACAATAAAAATAACTTAAAAAGTGTTGTATCATGAGTTATATAATGCCTTCTTTGCAAAAAGCGATAGAAATCCATTTTATTCACATTGTATGTATTGGTAAAGTCTTCAAATGACACAAGTTTATTATTTGAAAAAAGATCCAGGAGTGTTTTTGTCAGCCCACTTTCAGAATCCAGGGTATGAGGAACCCAGGGGAAAGGCAGGATTATTTATAATTGGAGTGAGCATAGATGTTATGTTTGCTCTTCTCTCTTGATGGCATTCAAGCCGCCATGCTTTTAGAGTATTAATGGTAATGGGATTTGTACAATAAGTTCCAATTTCTTTAACGTTATTAAAAAATAGTAGATGACTGAGTCTGCACTGTGACAATGCTGACTCAATATTCATCCAGATTGAATTTTGACCTTTAACCCAGTCATTTACAAATCTTAAGAGGGCACACACACACACACCCTTTGAACTTGGTAAGTATAATACTGTCATCTTCAGCTTAGGGTTACGATTTTTTCAAATAAAGGAACTGAGCCTTAGTTTTACGTTTTAAAGCAGGTATTTATTAGCTTATTCTCATTTACCATATGGCCTATCCTATCCGACACTGATGCAATAGTTAGTGATTCTGCACGTTTCTTTTTAGCAAAATATGCCAAGCATTTCCCAGGCCTATCCCCATGCTCATAAAATCTCTGTCTAGTATACCTAATCCTTTTCTCTGCATCCCTTGTGAGTAGGCAGTTAAGAGCTGATCTAAGCATCCCTCCTCCCACAAGAGAGGTGAAGGAGAGGCAATGTATGCCTTTTCTTTGTCTAACAATTTCAGTTCTAATGACTTTTGGTTCTCTTGTATTTGGCACTTCTTTGTGACAAAGTACAAAATGAGTAAACCTCTGGCATATGATTTGCAGTTTTCCCATAAAACTGACACATTTGTTGCTGGTGGGGTGTTTACTGACAAAAAACTCTTGAATTTGGTACAAAGTGGGATATAAATCCCACATCTTTTAGAATAACGTCATTAAGTATCCTGTGGCGAGACGTCCGCAGAGAAGATTTAGGAATAACAACCATAAGTATTATTGCATGATCCGAAATAATAACACTGGAAATTTTACAAGACAAAACTGAATGAAAATCAGTCCGCAGCATGAAAAATCTGTCAATTCTGGTATGACACTTATGAGGTGTAGAAAAAATGTGTATTCATTGTCTGATGGGTGAATTCATCTCCAAACATCAATTAACCCAAACATAAAGTGTGGAGTGCTTTTGGGTTGAGGGGAAGAAGTTTTTGGACTGTATGGAGTGTGTTTAATATCATGTTAAGGTCACCACCAATAATAACAGTAGAGTTAGAGAGGAGCAGAGCCAAGTCCATGAATAATTTGGTTAGAAAGGCAGTTTAATGAGGAGGTGGAAAATATACACTAACTATCACTAAATTTTGACCTTGTAAAACTCCTTTAGCTATGACATAACGACCCCTTTGATCTTTAATACAGTCAGTTACTTTAAGTGGTATTTTTTATCAACAATGCAACACTCCTGCTTCTTGTTGTAAAAGAAGAGAAGAATACTTTCCCAAATAACCCCTCTAGCTTCACATGCTCTTTACTGTCAATATGGGTCTCCTACAACAAGGCGATATCTATGCCATCCTTCTTCAGGATTAATAGGACTATGCACACCCCAACATTCCAGGTACATATTTGTGGTTTACTCATAAATAATAAAATTCACATTACCTACTATAAATGCAAAATAACCACCACATTTCAAAAACGAATGCAATAGGCAAATAAAATACATAAACAGTGAGCTGTGTCAGAAAATAGTGTTACAGCAATTAAAAAACAAACAACACTCAGAACTTGTCAGAGTTTAGTTATAACTCGGCTTTTGTTTACCATCACTTTTCGGTTTTTCCTCCTTGTTATGGGTTTAGTTATGATTTGACTTTATTTTCTGTTAGTTTTCAGCTCCCCCCCTCACTCAGCTTTCCCTTCACTCCCTCTGCAGTCAGTCACACCTGTTGGTCATTAATCAGTCAGACTCATTTCACCTGCCAGCCTCCCTACTTAAGCCTCACTCTGCTTCCACTCCTCTGCCGGTTCGTCATCATGCAACACTTACTCCTCGCCTGTCTACCTGAGTGTTCCGTGCTTGCTGCTGGAATCCTGCCACCTCTACATCTCAATACCTCAGCCTGCCATTGATTATTCCAGCCTCTTCGGTGCAATTATCCTGTTAAGACTCTGATCTGCAAGTATTCACCCAGCCAAGCTATTTTATCCTGTTGTGACTCTGACCAGCTAGGTCCACTCTCTGCCGTGCTGTGGATCCTGCTGCTGTGCTCTGGTTCCCTCTCTGCTGTGGATCCTGCTGCTGTGCTCTGGTCTCCAAGAACTCTCCGGGCCGTCAGCTCCTGCTCTCATCTACAGGACTGAACTGGATCAGTCCTGCCTCTCTGGTTTCTTCATCCACCATTCTATCTACCTTTCAATAAACTCACAATTTTAGCTCTGTGTGTGTGGTTCTGAGTTCATTGAAGACAAATCCTGACAGAACTAAAGTGTGAAATAACAGCAATTTGGCAGCAACCCAACTGAATGTGTAGGGGACACCCAACGTTCTATGCAAAGCACAGTCACAAGCGCTTAGCTCACGCCAGCCCATAAACCCGAACACAATCTGCCAAGCACCCGGTGAAGAAGATTTTCACCTGGGCAACAGGTGGTTGGGACATCATAAAGAGAACATATTTGCAGATGGCTGAAGTCACAGTGAAGATACATGCAGGGATCTATGGCAGTGTATTCACAAAATTTGCTGCTGATTCTGGTGTATCAAACTTCTGCACCATGTCATTTATGGTCACTCTCAGCATAGCAGGATACAGAACCGCATACTAAATGCCCCTACTCCTGAGACGACTCTTCACTGCACCGAAACCTTTGCATTTCCTCCCCGGTGCCACTGAGTAATCATTGAAGAAAGAAATGTGGATCCTGTCAGCAGACTGGTGCGGTCATCACTTGCTGCTTATCTGTGAAGTTATAGAATTTAACGATGATGCGTCTGGGATGTTGATTTGACCCTGGGTTTGTTAGAGAGAGGGGTGCGTGTGGTCCAACTTGATCTTCCCTGCTTTGGTTGTGAGGTATGAGGGGATCCACATCTCCAAGAAAGTAACCGGGTCATTAGTCTCCATGTGCTCCGGAAGGACGACCAGGTGAATGTTGCACCTGCAGTTACCATTCTCCAAGTCGGCAATATGTTCCGCCATGAGGTTAATTTGCTTCTCAAGCATTTTAACTTTGGTTTGGAGGCTTTGTGTCGTGTCTTCACCACTTGTAATATGAGCTTCAGCTGCATCAACGCGAGTCCCCAGAGCGTGTATATGAGACGTCTGATCATGGATAGCAGTGAGCACAGTATCAATTCTGGCACAATCCGTTATCTTGCTCAGAGCTGAAAAAATACGTTGGTCCACTTTCGTTCTGCCCTCAACATCAGCAGTAGTTTCACTATTGCTGGCTTCTTTGGACTCCAGCACAGCAGCCTCCATTCCTGCTAGATTATTGATTTTGCCCTTCCTTTTCTTGCTTTCAGACTTCTCAGGCATTTTGGAAAAGTAACCTTCCAGACTCATTGCAGAGCGACCATAGACATCATATACGTAGACGCCCCGTCGTCAGGTGAGTGGCATGCCGACACAGCGGCCATCTTAGGTCGAACCAAGCTGAGGTCAGAGAGAATACACGTCAATTCAGGAAAGTGGTACTTTATGTTTTCAGATACTCTGAATCCGTTGACTTCTCACCCGATTTCCAGATAAATTAGCTGACTGAAAACGACACCCTTTTAGGGGCTACATGGGACCAATTGATTGAATTAAATGATTGATAGTCTAACTTAATACATAATTTCGATTTTGTATTGACAGCAACTTCCAGAGCTGCTTCCCAGGATGCCCAACTTTTACTCTGCTTATGGGTGCGCAAGTAAAAGGACACTACGAACCACATACCGGGGAATTACCTTCCGTAAGTAAAAGTTTATGAGGGGATATATATATATATATATATATATATATATATATATATATATATATACATACATACATACATACATACATACATACATATATATATATATATATATATATATATATATATATATATATATATATATATATATATACAGTGTGCGATTTGCAAAAAAAAAACAGAGGGGGGATCATTTCCTCGATTAATCACATAATGTCGATAGGTAACTCGAGATTAATTGCAAATTAATTGTATGTTTTATCCTTTTATTTCTGAAAGTGTAATAGCCTGTTTGGGCATTTTAATATGCAATTTTGCAATAAATGACACTAATAAAATACATGCTTGTACAAAAAATATTTTTATTTTGTTATTTTTCAAGCACTTTTGAGAATTAGTCATGTTTTTGGACTATGGGAGGAAGCCGGAGTACCTCGAGAAAACCCATGCATACACAGGGAGAACATGCAAACTCCATGCAGAAAGACCCAGGGTTGGATTTGAACCCAGAACCTTCTTGCTGCAAGGCAACAGTGCTACCCACTGCTCCACTGTGCAGCCCACATATGTAAATTATCCAAAGAATTTCACAAAAGATTAAAAATAATCTTAGCTTGTTGTTTTTTTGTCAGGCCAAATGTCCCTCCTCAGTAAAAGGGTTGGTTGTGGTAATGAAATGCAGCTCTACCAAATTGACTTCACTCTGATTGGCTACAACCATATTTGGAAAAGTTATCCAAATACCTGCCAGTCGGACTGAATGGCGGTGATTAGTCAGAAGATTGGTCCTGCCCACGCCCCCCTCTGTCCCTAAAGTTCCGGGGATATTGCCTTATCTATTGGTTCTCCTACATGCCAATCATTCTGACATGCTTGCTGGCTGCGCATGCGCACTTCTAGTGTTTGTGTATCTGGTTAGTTTTGGTTAGCTTCGATGTTAGCCATTTATTGTAGCTTTGCTGCTCTCAACGTATACTTTGAAAATGGCTGAGAGTCACAAGAAGCAAACTCTGTACAAGGTTATGAGAAGAAGAAGAAAAAGGCCTCAGTTGAAAGAAATAAGGCCTGAGTGGACAACTGGAGATAGGCACCAGCACCCCTCTTCACCCGACAAGGGATAGACATGCTAGAAAATGGATGGATGGATGGATGGATGGATCCCCCTGAGGAGCACAAAAGCAGGTAAGACGGTCCTGTGCATGTGCAGTTATTCAAAAAGGGACTTTTCTTACTTTCATTTCCAGAAAAATCTGCTACACTTGCCTTAAGATATTTAATGGTAAATGGAGAACTTACAAAAACACCCATAGGAAGGAACAAGGGACCACTGGTGACCACAGAACAGAGGGATGAATGACGGAGATAGACGGAGAACCTGACAACTAGTGAGGGGAAACAGGTAGCTTTAAATAGAGGGATAGGCAAAGGGGAAATCAAGAGTGCAGGTGAAGACAAGTAGACCAGTCAGTGACAGATGCAAGGAAGGAAAGTGGCAAGCTGAACACAGAGACCTAAAGGGAACAGGAATGCAATGAATTAAGAAATAAGGAGAGGGAAAACTACCTGGTGAAAGCAACAAGAAACTACAGAAAATAAACTATATTGCAAACATAGTGCAAACATTAAAACTTTAGAATCTCTTGGGACCTAAAACTAAGTAATCACACCCCTGGGGATATCTGACACTGGGAGCTTGTAGAGGATTGTTATTGTATTGGATTTCAAGAGACAGGACCCAGGTAGCACCCTAAGCCACCCAGAAACGCTCAGAGTACCTCTGACAACATTGGCGACAAGAAGTTCATTATTGGGTGTGGACCATGCACGTATTTGAGTAGGAGCTGTGACTGTGTGTGTAGAACTGTTCTTTTAGACAAGGACCACACTGAGTGGAGTGAGTCCGCCTGGATTAAAACTAGAGTTGCCGATTCTTCTAGAGGTTCTCCAAGTCCCTTCTTGAATAATTGCGCATGTGCAAGACCTTCTTACCTCGCTTCTTCACTCTTCAGAAGGTTTGTGTGAAAAAAATCTCCCAAATCCACTCTGATCTTATTTATTTCTACTGAGGCCTTCCTCTTCTTCTCACAAACATGAACGTGGTTCACTTCTTAGGACTCTCAGCCATGTTCAAAGTATACAGTCAGAGCAGTGGAGCTACAATGAACGGCTAACCTAGCCTCAAAGCTAATGGAATACATAAACAGCAGCATGTTCAACCAATCAAACTCTTGCTTTTGCATGGTGTTGTGAAATCAGCCAACATGAAAAAAAAACACAAGATCAGACTGTATGGAAACTTTATTTCCATAAAGGTTTTATACACCAACAGGACATCAATGTTTGTGTTTTCCGGTCCGCTCAATGCAACAAAATATGGCTTAAAAGTCTTTTTTTTATAAGATAGCGTCGAATGCCGCTAGCATTAGCCGCTACCAGCTTTTCTAATAACTCGCTAATACCTAGTTAAACATAACTATGCTTTGTTTTAAACATAATGCTTGTTCTCGTTTCGCGCCACTGTTGTTTGATAATGCTACGGCCATTATTACAGCATTAATAGTGAACATGCTCCCTGATACGTCATTTCCGGCCTATGTTTCGTTACAGTGCCCCTATCTTTGTAAGTTATCGATTTAAATCTGAATTATTTTCAGGAGAAATAATTACATTAATGATATCACGTGTCCTAAAGGTTATTGATTCTTATTTAGCAAATCATTCTTTAAAATGTTATTTCCTTCAGTAATGCTTGTCTAACTCAGATTTGCATTATGAATGGGTTGAACACATGTCAGACGTTCTAAAGTAGTCAAGCTAATTTAACCATATTACATATTCTTTAAGATGAACTTTGATTCTCTAATATGTGCAGTGAACCCGAAATTGATGGAATTATTCAGATGATGGTTTTCAACTATTTTATTTTATCATTTTTGTTATTTTGTGTGTACACAGTTCCTTAGCTTCTTTTTTATCTTAATTTTGATTACTTTAGTTAGGTTTCACTAGCCTAGTAGAGAGGATTTGTTGGTTGAAATGTAGTGTTTATTCAGATAAACAGCATTATATAGTGGTGTTCTTTGGATGTTCATTTATTTCTGTTAATAAATTCTTGTACTTGAAAAGAAGTTGTTGCTCATTTATTCAGTTTGCTGGTAGAAGAATGCCTGTGCTTAAATCGCCCTTTGAACTACTGTCCTGATATCAGCTGTTTGCACTATATACCAGACAATACCTAACAGACCGAGAGTTATTTATTAAACATTAAATAACTCAAAACATGCGTAATGTCAGAACAAAGTTCATATTTAAGAGCTGCACCACAACATGGCTGCCACAAGGGACACAACCATCTTCTGATGCCTAGCCAGAGTGATTCAAACAAAACAAACACCCCACAGGACACAGATGCTCAAGGAAATGTTCAATAATCATTTTTTCAATACAATGTAGTGCTTCTTAACTATATATATTTACAAAAAAACATTTTCTCCTTTTAGTTTCCTTTTTTATATATTTAAATATTTGCTAGATGAAGTCCCTGGCTATCCTCAAAGTACCCACTGTGATCAAAGTATCCCTCTGTGCTTCGTTTGCATTAAAGTTTTACCAACAATGAAATGCCATAAAATAACAGGTACTTTTGGCACAGTGTCAGCAAAAGGAAACGTCCGCTGCTATGTCTTACACGATGGTGACCTTGAACCCCCAGGGGAAACTTCAGAAGAAAGGTCTGCAGCAGTGTCTGGTACAGCTGCATACCAGCCACTGTACCAGACACCGACAGCCCTGGATGTATTACTGCTGCCTCTAGTAATGATGTTGCCATCATGAGCAGCGGCAGGTGGCTAGCATTTGTATGGAATAAGTTTTGTTTACATCACATGACACAATCTACCAATATATTTATAGATAATTATAGATAATTGATCACTCTCTTATTGAAGAATGCTGCTGCTGCCATAACATACTGAGTATAAAATACTATCCAGGAGTTAAATTTTATTTTCATATATTTTACATAGTATTTTTCATGTCTGATAATAGAGCAGGCAGGACAGCAGGCCCTATCTCCCTGACCGGTCCTACTGGTTCTGTGGTAGGAGGCTATTTCTCACTGTATATCTCACAATTCAATTTGGGGGATGAAAAAAGTCTTAACTTATTCTATCTAATCTTCTATATGGAACCAATTTTCAGCCAGGGTTTTCTCAAGGGACTTAAAAGAGAATAAGGTTCAAATCAGGGTCAATATTCAAATCAATATTCATCCAGCCATATAAAGTCATTTAAAATCAATTACATACTATAATTTTTTTTGGGAGGTGGGAGCTGCACTGAAGTGCAGACAGTAATTCGAGAGCCACATCGTGAGTAAAAGGAATTTAATAACCTTAAGCAAATTAACTTACATGGAAAACAGAAAGGCAGGACACATGGTGTATACAAGGAGTTGGAGGACGTACAGGGATAATGGAGAATCCAAGAATGAGAAGAGGGAACTGGGATGCGTAAATACAAAGGGACCTGAAAAGGTGAAAGTAATCCAGGTGATTATGAGTGACAGCTCAGAGGTAGGAAGGCAGAGAGTTGAAGGAGAGGGAGCATATTAGACAGAGTGGAAAGGGGCCTCAATGAGAGGGCAAGCCACCAGAGTTCTGGAGGATGACCAGTAGGTTGTCCCAGCCATGCACAGAGTTCAGAAGGTCAACCAGAGGTCATACTGACAAGGCACGGACCTCTGTCTCTGCAGAGCATGGGGAACCTTGGAGGCCTGCTGATGTCTTGTGGCCTGCTGATGTCTGGAGACCTGCAACACAGGGGGAACCTTGGAGGTCTGCTGAAGTCTGGAGGTATGTGACATATGAGGATGTCTGAAGGCCTGCAGTACAGGATGTTGTTTGGACTCCTGCAGCACAGAAAGATGTCAGTAGGCCGACGGAGCAGAGGGATGTCTGGAGGCCGGCAGTGCTGGATGATGTCTAGAGGCTTGCAGCAAGAGAGATGCAGGAACCTTAGAGGCTGGTGGCAGGAGGCTGATGGGGCAGGAACCCTTGAAGAGTTTAGTCTGAAGGCAGCCCACCAGGTCATGTAGAGGAACCCGGGGCTGGCCTCCAGCACCTTGAGTCTGCTGACAGGAAAATGGCTAGACTGCAGGAACCCTCGTAGCAACTCTTGAGAATATCAAACTGACAAAATTGGAGTTTAGATAAAAATTCCGATTGGAAAACTCACCTGTTCCCTGACCATCTCATTATGCACCTGCGATCCAGCCAATCTGCTCCAAATCCTCTTCTTACCTAAACCAATCATCCTTCTAGACTTTGCTTACAAAGCCCTCCTTACATGGACTCTCCTGATCTTCAGCTGAGCTTCTAACCACCTCCACCCTATCTCCTCCTTCGCACTCACAGACTCCACCTGGCTTCCTTATCTCCTCTGGCCTCCACCACCAGTGTGCTGACCCAAGGGAGAAGACTTCCCTAATCCTAATCCTAAAATGATCCTATAAACTCATAGATATTCGCAACTTTCTCGTCTTCTGCCAGGGTCCGAGCGCCAAAGAACTTTCTGATTTGTATCAATAAATCTTTTAAATTGTCTATTCTGTCTTTGTACCAATATGTTACAGAAAGAACTAACAGACTGAAGGTATAAGCAAACACTAAAGAAGAATGAACCATTGAAGACACAATCAAGAAACAAAAGGACTTGTCCAAAATAAATAATGTGTGTCTGTCCATTTTATCGGCCAAGGATGTGAAAAATACATACAGATTTGGATTTATGATGACAGGATTTCTGCTTTATGGAGTATCAAGAAATTCCTAAAAGAATGTTGGCAGCTGTTTCGGCCCATGTCAAGGCTGCCTGAAATATGCGAGTGATATGTTGATGTTATGTAAACAAGACGCTCTGTGACATCTGTGACCAGGAACAGAGAGGTACTGAATTGCCTGATAATGTTCCACCACTATTAATGACTATGGCTGTGGGTGCTACTGGACAGCACACTTACACTGAGACGCACAGAGACACATATATACTAAAACACACATGCACACGCACTGCCTTCGCTGTGCTTTCCTTTACTCTGCTGCTTTCTGTTTTAGCTGTAGTATCAGAAAGGTCAGATCAGAGACCTTAAGTTGCAGCTTTAAGGATTTATTTAGTTTTTTTTTTTTCTGCAATTAAACAAAAGATGTCTAGTTATTTATAGCTCTTAAAAGAGTTGGACAAAACTATTTTAGATCAGAATCTCCCAAGGATTTATTTAGTTTATTTCTTATTATGAATAGAAACAATCAGTGATGAAGCTTGGTCCTGTGAAACTAAAGAAGTCTAGTCAAGGATTTACCTAGCTTTTTCTTATTACAATGAAAATAAGTTATTCTAGTTGCAGCTTTAGAAAAGTTGGATATAAATACTTTAGATCGGAATTTACTTTACCATTTTCTTATTATTAATAGAAACAATTAAGTACTGTGATTTTATGCAAGTACTGTAATTTTATCCTTTCTGTATGCTTGTTAATATATGGATAGAAACTATTAAGCTTTGAATATTAGCTTGAATATTATTAATATTAGCTTAATCCATTGTTAATGTAATGTTTTTCTTGTACTATAATATGCAATATTTCCCTCTGTAATGTTTTTCTGTTCATGTACAGCATTTTGAATGGTCTTGTTACTGAACAGCGCTATATGGATAAACTTGCCTTGCCTTGCCTAAACGCTGCAAGTCAGAGGTGTCCACATCTATGTAGCTTTTAGATGCATCCCTTCTCCAATGCACTTGATTCAAATGGCTGACTTCCTTCATGAGCATACATTTATTCAGCTCTGCAGAGACCTGGTAACAAGACATTTGGTTGATTCAGGCATGTAGGGGAAGGAAAGCTGCTGAAAGACTAGCAGCGTGAGGACTGGACTTGGTACTTGGTATGTACTTGTAGTTTTGATTAATTACAGAAGACAAATATGTCAAATTAATTCCAGGAAAAAAGGAAAATAATTATTATAGTTTCTGCAATAGACTGGCGACCTGTCCAGGGTGTACCCCGCGTCTCCCCCATTGACAGCTGGAGATAGGCACCAGCACCCTTTGCGACCCCACAATGGATAGACGTGTTAGAAAATGGATGGATGGATGGAATTATTGTAGTTTCTGCTTTTACACGATGAAACCTTCTAATTTTCTTCTGGATCCATATTGCCCAGAATGGAAATGCAAAAATCATCAAACCCACTTCTTCAAATGGTCCATCCACATTTAAAAAAGAAACCAACAAGAAGTAACAAAGTAAAAAAAAAAGTGGCAGATTGACATTAGATTAGATTATTCCTGCATTACCCACAAATACTTGCTTTGTTACTTTATTCTGAAAACTATTTATGCCTCACTCATTTTGAAAACTAACAGAAATATAACTTGACACTACAAAAATCCCGTCCTGGTGACCATTTTAACAATGGAGCCAGAGGGCAGAGGGTTTTCAACACTGGTGGTCAGAACTTCATAAAGTTATATCACACCTGGTATGGCTTTTCATTCCACCTTCTGCCTATAGTCTGACTTAGATGAGAAGAAATAGAGAAAAGTTCTCTTTGCCTATGGCGAAAACAAAGATGCCCATGGAGCAGGGAGTAGGAGACGGAGAGGTGTAGTGTTTCAGGATTCACAGGAATTAGTGGTGAAAGGTTGTGAAAATAACACCAAAGCCCAAGCTGTGCGTGAAATTGCGAACAGAGGGATTAATGTGACTGTAAAAAGAGCATTAGTGCCCCCCACCCGCTCCCCAAAAAACACTTCACAGAAGTATGTCTTTGTGGGAGATAACGTTGCTTGAAGAAGTCTCTCTCTCTCTCTCTCTGTGGGGAGGGAGGGCCGGTGAGTAAGATGGTTAGAGACCATCTCAGTTTACAACATTAAGGAGAAAACCAGACTGATTAAGTGTGATGATGGTGTCTGAAGCAGATCTTACTGAGTTTCTATACAGCATTCAGGGGCTGTGCGTTGTCAATTCAATTTAGTTTATTTATTTAGCTCAACTGAACAATACATGGTGTCACAATGTATATTACCAAAGGTCAATTGAGTCCAATCATACAGGCAGATTCCAAATCAAGTGCTTACATTCCAATTGATCCTAGTTACAAAATAATCTAGTCAAGCTCAGTTTCTTATTCAAGTTTGTTGGGTTTGCTAAAGGAACCCTGCACCAAGTCATTGATAGTAATTTATTTGTAACATTTACAATGCAAGTGACAGTGGACAGTCGCGTTGTGTCATTGACTTTTCAGCAATCCCTCATACTGAGCATGGTTGTAACGACAATGGAGAGAACAGACAGCATAATCACAAAAAGACCCGAGAAATACTGATACTTTCTATGTTTGAGAAAAGTAAAAACCTAATAGCAGTAGTAGCTCCTTTAATGACTTCATCTAGAAGAGAAAACAAAGTGAACCAAATAAGCTCTGACCCAGTTTTCAGGTATACAAGAGAGCACATAGTTAATCATATAGGTTTATGTAAAATATTATTTTTAGGTTTCAAAAATGAAAACAAACCATCATTTAAAATGCCATTGTCAATATAACCCAACCCTGACTTGTACTTCTCAACAACTTTGTCCGTGACTTTCTAGGTGAGCTACTCTGTCTTCGTGGTGTAATACCTCTTGCTTAGTGGTGCTGCAGCCTCCAGGGTCTTTAGGAGAAGATGTTTCTACTAACACATAACGTGTCACTTAGGTTGCACACAAGTGGACTTAATTTGACTAACTATGGGACTTTTGAATGTAATTAGTTGCACCAGAACTTTTTTGGGGTGTTGTGAAATCAGCAGAGGCTGATTTCACAACACCCCAAAAAAGTTCTGGTGAGAATATGAATATGGAATCAGACTGGTAAGTTGGAAGCCACAATAAAATCAGATGGTCTCTAATGCTATAAGATGCAGCAGGGACTCCCTCCCCTAGGGGACAGTTTTCACAGCAGGGTGCCCATTGCATAAAGACAAATCGCCGGAACTATCCTTCTCTTTTTGCCGGCTGTTTGAAGCAGCAAAGGGGAGACGCTCTCATTTTCCTCTTCGGTGGACCTGAATGGAGTTCCAAGACCTGCCAAATGGGCAAAGGCCAGAATTGAAGCTGAGTTCAGCCTGCCTTCTTGAACATCGGAACGTAATGTAACCAGGTGGAAAAGATGGGTACCTGTGAAATATACATGTTAAACCCTGTTTTGATTTTGTCCGATGGTGGTGCAAGAGTTAGGGAGGTTGTCCTGTAATTGACAGGTTGCCGGTTTGATCCCCTGCTCTGACAGTCTCAGTCGTTGTGTCCTTGGGCAAGACACTCCACCCGCATTGCCTGCTGGTGGTGGTCAGAGGGTCTAGTGGCGACGTTGCATGGCAGACTCGCCTCTATCAGTCTGCCCCAGGGCAGCTGTGAATACTTACATAGCACACCACTGTCAGGGTGTGTGTGTGCATGGGTGAATGACTGACTGTGGTGTAAAGCGCTTTGGGGTGGTTGGACTTGATAAAGCGCTGTACAAGTACAAGCCATTTACCATTTGTTTCGTATACTGGTTGCAGAACTTGGTTTTGACAGGAGGTGGTGCTGTTCCATTGTATAGCGGTCCAATGTTAAAGTAAACCCTGTTTATGTTCTCGCGCCTTCTCGTAGAAGCCGTTACTGGTTGGGCACATTGGACTTGTGTTATACTGCTTCACCAAATATAGAGGACTCAGGAAAACAGTTCCCTCATCGAGAATGAATAACCCATCGTTTATTGAAATATCATGTGCTCTATTTATCCTGGCTTCAGTAAGCAGCGAACTGCCGTGGAAACAGGATGTTTGTAACCTTTCCTCTGCTTTTGCGAGAAAAAAGTGGATCTGAACTTCATCCTTTACAAGGTGTGCAGAGGCCCTGGCAGGAAGCATAAGGACACATCTCTGCCTTGCAGGGATTCACACACTGCGGCCCCCGAGCTTATTACGACCAGAGACCTGAATAAAGAAGTGGTCATAGCCTGTGCCTGAGCTAGCCGCTTGCTCAGGCTGAAGAACCAGCTTCACCTTGGAGTAATTCACTGAGGCAGAGGTTTGTCAGAGAAATTAGCAGGGAAAGTCCAATGGTTTACTGCTAATGTGATTTTTTTTTTTTGCTAAGTTACCCTTTAGCTACCTTTGAAACAAGCTACGCTGAGGTGTTTTGGGTTGCGTTTTACTGTTATGACAAATTTTATTTCCATAAGGGTTTTTTGCACACTGATTAACGTTTGTGTTTTCAGGTCTGCTCATTATAACAAAATATATCTGAAAAGCCTTTTTAAGTTAGTGCTAAATGTCCGCTAGCATTAGCTGATATCAGCTTCCCCGATAACTTACTGCTACTATCCCAAGTTAAATATAACTATGGGTTCTTTAAATATAATGCTTGTTTTGTTTCACTCGGCCATCGTCCAATAGTTCTACAAGCGTTGGTACAGCATTAATGAAGAACATTAATGTCGATTTAATGGTGTTTTGTGTAACTTTAAGATCAACCCATGAAGCTAATGGTAATTCCTAGCCAATCATCTGCTACAGCACCCTCTAGCTTTCTAAGTAAGCAATTTGAGTTTTAATTATTTCAAGGAGAAAAGGGTAATCATTCTTTAAAATATTATTTGCTCAAATAAAGTTTTATCTAACCTTGATTTGCATTGTGAATGGGTTGAACACAGACCAAATGCTGTACTAAATTAGTTAAGATAATTTAATCACATTCCATATTCTTTAAAATGAACTCTGGTTCTCTAAAACTTGGATCTGCAGTGAACCTCAAAATTCACTGAATCATTCATATGGTGATGGTTTTCAACTATCTTTATCTGTCCTTTTGTTTGTACATAGTTCCTTAGTTTCTTTAATCTTAATTTTTCTGAGTAGCTAGTTTAGTTATGTTTCATTGGCCTAGTAGAAGGGAATATTTATTTTAAATATAGTGTCAATTCAAATAAACAACATTCTATGATGGATTTCACTGGATGTTCATTTCATTTCAGTTAATAAATTCTTATACTTGAAGAGAAGTTGTCACTCATTTATTCCATATGTGTGAAGAGTTTGCTGTGAATAGAATGCCAGTGTTCAAATCACCCTTTCAACTATTGTCCTAATATCAGTTGTCTAGGCTGATATTCACCGGACAATACCTAACAGACTGAGAGTTGTTTAATAATCATTAAATAACTTAAACACATGTGTAATGGCACAACAGGGGATGCTTAGTAAAAGAGATGGATACTACATATTAAATTAGGGATGGGTACTGAATTCTGGACTTTTATTGGCACCGACTGAATTCGGGTACCGATTCACGTGAAATCAACCGGTACCATGTTTCAGTACCTAAATGCATCACTGTGACACTGAGGGAGTAGAAGAGTAGGCAATTTTCCATGCCGAGCAAGCATGCACAAGAATGCGATGACCTCAGGGTCCAGTAAACAAAGCATGGCTGATAGAAAGCACTGTCTCCACTTTTCAAAATGCGTGACACATTACGCTCGCTGCTATATTTGTCAGGGAAGCAACAGCCAGTGGCGGGAATACTTCTAATCTGAGAAAGCACCTGGTCGCTGCTGCCAATTTAGCAAATTTCTCTCTGTATTTAGCAACCCTTCAGATCCATCCAGCAACCTTTTTTCAAAAAAGCGACTAGCGAAAAATCTATCAACTGTCTTCCGTTATCAGTAACTTCCTGTGAAAGTAACAATAATTCTGAAGTTTGTCTTCTATAAGCTTCTCCAACCCCTGTCTCCTAGACAGACAGACAGAGAGATGCCTCATCCTGAAACTCACCTGCCAGTCAGCAAAGAAGAGCAGAGAGGAAAGCCTATCTGTTCCCTCATTTTAAATATATCCCACCCTGATTTACAAAGCATGATAAAATATGTTATATTTTTTTTCTTCTCTGAAACTGTTCTCTAAAACAATTCCGTGAATTTTATTCACACACAGCTTTAATCCCGTATTCACCTCATTCACTCTGTGCTTCAGATTGTTGTTTTGGTAAAACTTAGTTTTATTATTGCTTTGCCTTAATTATTATTCAGGCAATGTATTAAAATCCATAACTTATTTATTAAGGTTGATTTGTAGATCCAAACCAGTTTATATATTGAGAAATGAATGTTACATAAACTAAAATGTATCATTATATAAGCTCACAAAAGTACCAAAAATAGGCACCGTCAAGTATCAGTTCAAATGGGAAAGGTACTCATCCCTATATTAAATAGATACAAAGATTTTAATATATTTGTCTCATTTCACTTGTAACTGTAACTCCATGTTTATACTGCTTTGATTTGCTTCCGGGTAAAGAAAGAATGTGTGATTGTGTCTGAGATTTAATGCTGCATGGACTTCTGGCCATCTGTCCACTGTTGGGATTGCACAAAGAAAGGGTGGAACAGCAGTGTGCCAAAACCAGTTGTGTGTTTAAGAAGATAATGAAGAACAAAGGAAGAAGCCTACATGCTCTATGCTGAACTCAACATGTGCCCATCATTCACCAGGGAGCAGATTGCTGGTGAAGGACATCATATACATCTCCAATTTAATGTGAAACTACAACTGCCACATTCTACGTTCAATGCCTTCTTTCGAATTCAAATTGGCTGTTTTGTGCAGCTGAATTGAAGAGTAATGGCACACACCATGTCACAAAGCGTTCCTCAATACACTTCCCTTTTTCCATGGTTCCCTGTGATTTAGGGTAGAGATTATGCACTGAAGATAAGTCTGCTGTGGATTCTTTAGAGTAGTGTGGAGAGCAGACTGGATTACATTTTGACATCCTCTGGAAATGGTTGTCATTGGTCAAAGCCAAGCAGGGACTCTTTATTATGTATCCAACACAAACTCCGATCAAAGTCTTAACATAATAATAGAACATCATTGATCTTACAATGGAGAAATTCATTTCTGCATTTAAACCATCCCCTTGGGGAGCAGTTGGCTGCCACTGTGCAGCACCCAGGGTCTTGCTCAGGGACCCAGAGTGCAGGCTGTAGGGTTGAACTGGGTACTTGCAGCCTTCCCACAGCGCCAGCGCACTGTTCTAACCACTAGGACACCACTCCCCCAACAGGAATACACGTAAAAAGATACATGTACAATGTATAATGTATAAAATGTACATGTGCCTATAACATATATAGCATATGTTTACATTACTGTAAAAAAAAACAACATATTTTTTCCTCACTGTGTGACATTAAGTCAGAGTATTTTGTTCCATTTTGGCTTACCAAACATATTTCATCCATTGTCTCCCACTTATCTGAGATCGGCTCGCGGGGGCAACAAGTCCAGGAGAGAAACCCAGACATCTGTCTCCCCAGCAACATCCTCATGCTCATTCTAGGGTACCCCAAGACATTCCCAGGCCAGATGTGATGTATAGTCCCTCCAGCAAGTTCTGGGTCTTCCCCAGGGTCTCCGGCCAGTGGGATGCACCCACCTTAACGGGCTTCTTTCGATGCAGAGAAACAGCAGCTCGACTCCTCCCAGACAGTGAGGAGTAGAGCAGGGATCATAGTCACCTGGTGACATGGTGATGTAGACCTGTGTGTCGTTTGTATAGTTATGGTAACTTGTATAGTTTTTTATGATCTGAGCTAGAGGGAACATGTAGATATTGAATAGGAAGGGACGCAAGATGGACCCTTGGGGAACCCCCCGTGTGATTTTTGTGGTCTCTGATGTAAAGTTACCTACTGATACAAAAAGTCCCTGTCCTTTAAGAAGGATTTAAACCAGTTGAGTGCTGTACCAGAAAGGCCGACCCAGTTTTCTAGGCGCTCCAATGGAATGGCGTGATCAACTATGTCTAATGCTGCATTGAGGTTCAATAGTACCAGGACTGTGGTTTTACCAAAGTCTGCATTTATATGAACGTTATCAAACACTGTACTGTGGTAAGCACGGAAACCTGACTGGAAAACGTTGAAGCAGCTGGCCATTGTTAAAAAGGTATTTAATTGTTGAAACACATCTTTTTTAATAATCTTACTGATATAGGGGAGGTTTGAAATGGGCCTGTACTTCTTCAGAAGAAGTTTATCCAAATTGTTCTTTTTCAACACTGGTTTGATAATTGCTGTTTTTAGAGAGTGGGGGAAAACACTGGACAGAAGGGACGTGTTTGTTATTCGAGTCAAATCAGATGTTATGACAGGCGAAACTTTCTTAAAGAAACCTATGGGGTAGAACTTTTACACAGCAGAAGGGGGAATTTAATTGGTGTATGATTTCTTCTTGGCTTGTCTGACAGAATAGGGACATTTTGTCAAAATCAGTTCTTGCTGGAGATGACCTTGGTAATATGGATGTACAGCTAATTGTTAAACTTCTACCATTGCTCTATGATTGCTTGGTCTAAGAAATCACGTCGAAACAAAGGTATTGGGAGATGTTTCAGTAGTCTAAGCATTTGGGGAACAAGAGCTTGAGTGATTTGTCAACCATTATGTTCATTCCTTTTAAAAAGGCTTATCATGATCTCAAAAGAAAGGCTAATGATGAGGGATTTTGCTAAAAACCATAACCAAATAAACCATTAGGTGTACTTAGTGTATCAATCTCAGCTTTTCCATTTTGGCTTTTCCCATGTGTTTGATCCAATAACAGAGTGCAATCTGTGTTTTTGCTTATGTGAGTTTTGAATGAAACCATTTTTAAATGGGAAATTAGATTGTCTACATGGTATGCCTGAAATGCCAAGACAGGACATATTAAACAAAGAAGAGATTTTTTAAAGACATTTATGGCTAAGGAACCAACATTTTAACTTTGACAAAAAACCTTGGGAAATATTCTGCATGAATTTGCTGAAGTTGTAAGGTTGGTTTCATTGTTTTCCACCTGAATGACTCCTTTTCACTGTGGAATGATGGACTTCTGATTGTATAGGTGTACTTATTTATATACAGTTACTGTCTATTGATTTTAGTATATAATATTCTTTCACCTTTCCAATCCAGCAGTCTCAATACTGTAGTGCTTTGTACAAACAATGCAGGCTATATATCCATATTTACTGAAAAACCTTTTACCGGATTTTTATTCCCCTTTTCATATATTTACATTTTAAATAACCTCAGTGAGAGCAAAGTGGAAGCGAACTCAAATTCCTTGTGTGTGTGCACAAACTAGGTAAATAAAGTTGCTTCTGATTTATATGTAGATAAATAACTGATAAACAATAAATTACATTAAAAACAACAGTGGAACATGATGCCTTACCTTCTAATGTTTGGTTGTGGTTCAAAATTAACTAACTGGTTTTGACTTTTATTTATGAGCTTCCTAGGTAGCTGAGCTGTCAGACACACTGTGGTTGGTAACATTGCTCTTCTTTGGCAGTAAATATGTCTGCTTGAGCTCAGGAGCAGGTTACACATGTCCTACTTCCCCCGTCAGATTTATGGGTGTTCTCAGAGCAGGGAATTCCACCTGCACAAACACTGTCCCTAAATGTGGCCTATTGTACAAATATGACCTGCAGCAACTCCCTGAACACAACCTTTATACACCTTACTGCAATGTGAAAAAACACATATGCACCAACACACAGTTTTTCCTTTTCCTTTTCTTGCTAAATAAAAGCTCTCTCGAGAGAGAGCTTGCTCACTTTTCTTAAGCTCAGTTAAAATGTTCTAATGTTCATAACATTTTATGCTTACAGTGAAGGGTAAAAGTAAGAACAATTCTGCTGGTGTGCGCTGACTGACACGCTGACCATTTGTCAGTGTCAGTTTTGCCCCCCCCCTGTCCTGGGCCTGGGACAACTGACCCTTTTTTCCCCCCCTGTCGGCAGGCGTGCTCTTGTTCCATGAAATGCTTTGTGGTAACTCCACCAACATCTGAGGTTGTGCTTCTGCTGGTTAGTATGGGCTAGCATTTGTAAAGTTACACAGTCGAAAAATAACATCAATATTTGGGTTATTTAGCCTGTCGTAAGAAAAAAATTGGGATTACTTTTTCACCATCAGTCATATTTTCAACATGTCATTCATATATTTATAAATGTCATAGTCCAAACTAAATAAAAAAAAATAGCAGGCTAAATATTTCCTTTGCAAACTAAATTTTTTATTTGCTAACTAAATATTTAGCTCTGACCTTAATGTTGAGGTTAGAATTTATTTATTTCAATTGAGTTTAGGTTGCTAGTTAAATATTCAGCTCGGATCTAAATATTTAGTTAGCAAGCTAGTTTGCTGCTAACTAAATATCTAGTTTCGAAATTGTTCTAAGACTGAATTGGGAGAAACCAGCTGAATGATATCCTCTGGGTTGCTTTGGTGCTTTTTGAGAACTTAATCTAAACTGAATTACTAAACAAAAACTAAACAACCTCATCCTGAGCACCAACAAAACCAAAGGGGTAATAATGCACTACAGGAAGACTGAACACACTGCACTCTGTATACCAGGGGAGGTGGTGGAGTGTGTGGACAGCATTAGGTTCCTGGGCATTCACATCTCCTCCAACCACTCCTGGTCTGTAAAACCATCCCACCTGGTAGAAGGCCCAACAACAGTTCTTCCTCAGAAAACTGAAACAGACTGGACTTTCCACTAAGCTGCTAAAAAAACATTTACATTACTACCACAGAAAGTGTCTCAGCATGACTGTGTGGTATGGGAGCTGTACAGTACAGGAGAGGAAGGATATAGGTAATGAGACAGCACAGTGAATTGTGGGATGCCATCTTCAGGATTGGGACTCAGTTTATGCAGTACGAGTCCAGAGAAGGGCCAGACACATTGCCACTTATCCCACCCACCCAGCCAATGCACTGTTTCCCCCTCTTCCATCAGGTAAATGTTTCAGGAACATTAAACCCCAAAAGTAACAGACTCTGAAACAGCTTCTTCACAAAAACTGTGAGGGCTATCGCCCCCTGCTGAGGAGACTGAGTCTGTTACACATCACAATAACACTACTTTGAATGCATATTTACACACTCTTAAGTTATAAGCAATTTTTCAATGTACAGTATTGTGTATGGAGGTTTTACTTTACTGCATAGAATTTACTGCAGGCATGAAGATATCAAAGAAGCTTTGAGTGAATAATTCATGCAACACAGTAAATCAGATTGTTCAAAAAGGACAAACTTTTGGAATTCGGTACTAGTCTTAGCACACCCTAAATAATTGTTTGTGTGCATCCTGAGCCGGTGTCTTTCTCAACTAAATTTCACCACAGTAACACACAATGACAATAAAAGATTCTTGATTTTTTAATTGATCCTGGGTTTTTTTTTTTATTTTAGTTCAGTTTCTGCATATTTTACCACTTACAACAACAGTTATCATTTCACACTTTACAAGACAAACCAGTTCAGTTTATTACCAATTCAACACAAAATAATTTAATTCAATAGGATTTATTGAAATACATGTCAATTCAGATTCACATTGCCATCAACTTTTCCTAATTTTACCCAGTTACAACACAATACAGTCAGATTCAGTATAGCACTAAATACTGAATAGTAAAACATTTCTTTCTAAGGAAACCAGCTGCATTAAATAATTGCTTGGATTGGGATTATTGATTAGATTGGGAACAACAGAGAAGAGGAACATCAAGAAGCAGAACCAGGTTCAGGATAGATGACCATCTGCCCAAAAAAATCAACAAGTATTTTGAGTCCACTGTTGTTCATAATGGTTCATAATGGTAAAATAAAAATATTTCTCATGAAATGATTGGGACAATGTGATTCAAAACTGAATTTGAACCATTTCTCCCAAACACATTATAGTAAAATTTAAACCAGAATAACAGCAACATAAATGCAAAGTCGGGGAAAAAATGAACAGCTTTATGAACAATTCTATATAGTATTTTAGATTCAACAACTAGCTATAAGACAGAATTATTCCTCTCTTTCAAGTGGTGTTGATTATTTCTTCATCCAGAGTGATGCACTTCAGAAATGATAAAAATATGCTTCTAAATAAATATCTTGATCAGATGACTTAGAATTCTAGATAGAAATAATGTAAATTGACTTGGACATGCCCAACACTACTTCCAGGACTTTGCCAGTAAGATTCTGCTTCTGTACACAGCATGCAGTGACTTTTGGCCAGATGCTTTCGGGGGTCCTAGAGGTGTTAAAAAGGGCATGACGAGTATCTGGCCCCTGACACAGCCAGACTGCATGTCGGCATTACTGGGAGGATGGAGGGGTTAGGGGCCAAGAGTCATTTAGACTGACCCACACATACACACACACCTTGCATTTTAATGACAAACATATGTATGCATGAATTTGTAATAACAGTGAAAGACATGCCATGTATACAACTGCCATATTAAGAAAATGTTAGAACAGAAACTTCCAGAGTGAAATGAATTAGTTTAGGAAACAGATTCACACACTTCATTAGTCTTTGCCCTTTCTGCTAGCCATTTATAAATGACCATGTGGAGAATCTGTGTGCATGCACATGCTAAATCTGAAATGTAAACCCCACGTGCAACTGCATGGTTCTTTTTTTGGGTGATGAACTTGACAAATTCTTGGCAGTAGATAGAAACACGAGTCTATCATTGACATGTTACATATCTACGTCTCCCAAGTCTCCAACATGCTACCTTGTTGACTTCTACAATCAACAGCAGTTCTCATTCCGTCATCACTGTGTCTCTTTGGCTTCCCAGCATTGTGTCAGCCACCATCACTTAAGCCTGGTGTATGCTTGGCACAACTCCAATGTCCACGTCAAGCATCTGCGAGTTCTGCATTTTGGCTACCACAGCCCTCTGCACGGCCACTTCGCAGAAAAACATGGAGGACAAGCAAGCGTTTCTTCATTGATCCACCCCTGTTGAAAATATTCACCGGGATAAGTCAGTCAGATCTTGAACTAGAACTGGGCGACATAGCGAACAAAGATTTCTGGGTTTGCAAGTTATAAAGCTTGACAGTGGATCTCGAAGAAGTCAGTCACCAAAAGGCCACTTTCATTCGAGCAACTTTTCTCCAGCATGAACTTCCTAAAGTCCAAATATCGCTCCTGCCTCACAAATGAGAGCCTAGAGTCCTGTGAAAAGATCTGAGTCACATTTTCAAGCCCCGACATAGGATGAGATGAGCAAAATGTTTCTTTTGATAATAAAGATGGCAAACCCCTGAGCAAGACGAATATTCCTCGACACCAGCTTAAATAGATTGTTTGAGAATTTTGTTCAGTTTAATACTCAACAGATTTGATAATCTCAGACCTGTTGGATAGTAAAGTGGTTTGAGTTAACCTTTCAGAGTAATGAGTTAGAGAGGGAGGGGCTTAGCTTGTGTGACAACAATGCATTTAAATTGAAGGAGGAAGCATAGGATATCAATATCAATACAATAACCCTGGTCCAGAAACACAAAGAGTGCTAAAAAAATAATTTTGTGGGAGCACAAACGGTTGGACTGTTTTTTGACCAGACACAGTTTTGGTGCTTAAAAGGTTTATTGTGACGAATAAAAAAAACAAAAGGATGATGATGGAGGGCAAGAGTCCAGGGTGAGCAGGTAACAGGCGGAACAGACGAAAGGCTGCTCACAGCAGGGACAACAGGCTGACAAGGCAGGTGATGGGCTGAACAGGCAGAACAGACTCATCTGCATAGTTATGGTAACTTGTGTTGTTTTTTTGTGATCTGAGCTAGAGGGAGCATGTAGATATTGAATAGGAGGGGACCCAACATGGACCCCTGGGGAACCCCATATGTGATTTATGTCATCTCTGATGTAATGTTGCTTATTGACAAAAAAATAGTCCTTGTCCCTGTAGCACCATGTTTATCCATAGGGTGATCTTGAGGTGATTATAAATAAAATTTTACATTAGAACAAAAGATGAACACAGACAAATTACACTACTGAAGACCACAGGGAATTTATTTAAAACAAATCTTGCCTTTAATATGTTCAAATTGAAAATTTTCTTGCTATTTGCTAGTGTGACATTACAATTTTATCATACAAATGAAAGTCTGTCAATCTTTTGTGTTCAGGTTTATATTAATTTTCATTCAACGTGTGACAGTTTCTACATGTGCAACATTGACCTTTCTGGAGGCCAGATGCTGAGTCAGCACTTTGCCCAAGTCATAATTACAGTATTGCACCGGTACAATAATAATTCTGTCTACATTTGCATTTGTTGAGTCATGTGCATTTAAACAAAACTCCTTTTTTTTGCAGTTTGGCCGACAATTCTATTTTATACTGGGCAGCAATGCAAGGCATGCACATTTGATATTGACAATCTTGAAAGTTCACTATTTGATCTTCAGCAACAGACTTGATCAGGTCAAGAAGAAGGAAATTTGAGGGCCAGGTCATGCTCAGCTATAAACACACATATGTAAACTTTCTGGTTGTAACCAGAAATGGTCGACCGTGTTTATATTTACCCACATGGTCGACCATGGACACAGGTGCCTCGGTCATTTTAGCTGTTGCACCAAGTAGAGAGGTGTGCTGTAAAAAATGTGAAGTATTTGTTGGCATATTTTGCACATAAACACACCTGGCAGGTAACAATTCTTGCAGCACAACCCGACAATCTTCCGATTGTTGTCTGTTTCTCTCAGCAAAGCCCATCTCCATTTATCCTTAACACCACCATCAACGGTTGATATATCTGACCCTTCAAGCAAAAGTGTGTTCATGCTAAATTAGCTTGAGCTAGCGCATTACTCTTCTTCATGTTTTAAATAAAAACATAATAATAATCACGAGAAGATCCCTGGTTGGTCTTATGCGTTTATCAGCTAAATTACTGGAAGCGAGGGAGTCAACACTGACGCGCCCTACTGTCTTTCTGATTTGTTAATGTCCTGGCTCTACCAGGTTTCATTGGTTGACAGCTACTTCTGTTTAATACCTTGAATAAAAAGTCTAAATGGACCCGCAACAAATCAAGTGGATCTATTTTTTTCCTCTCATTGTACGATTGACGGAAATCTGTCATAGTGATGGAAAACTTTAACCCCTGTACACAACCTTGATCCCTATATGCACATGCAGCTCACAATGTTCAAAACTATCTGTTTAATGGTACAGATTTTGCTGCATCCTCTCACAAAGTCAACAGTGGTTTCCATTATGGGATCTGTATGTTTAAACTGGGTGACCTCAAAGGATATAGAATAAACCTAATTGGATTGTGTAAAATGGCAGCTTCATTTCCTCCCTGCAATCAGGATCTGCCACAGCCTAATGTCAATTACCTGGTGTTTGTGCTCCTCTTTTGTTTGTTAGACTATTTAATACTCACTGATGCAGCTTCCCTTTGCCAGTTTGTCTTTGTTCTTTGAGCCTAGCGTTCCAGCCTTAGCTTTCTAGTGTTTTTTGACCTCACCCTGAATTGAAGTCTTTGCCTCTGTTTTGGATACCTCTGCTTCTGCTGGATTTTTTGGTGTTTGACCCTGGACTGTATTAAAGGAACTTTGAGTTTGAACCCACCGTGTCAGGTCTTGCATTTGAGTCCTCTGTTCCTGAGCCACACGACAGTTCTGGTTAACTGGGGCTTTGCATTGTGAATGGGTTGAAACACATGTCCAATGCCCAGGAACGCTGTCCACACACTTCACCACCTCCCCCTGTATGTAGAGAGGAGTGTGTTCAGTCCTCCTGGACCTCCTGTAGTCTATTATTACCTCCTTGATTGTACTGGTGTTCAGGATAAGGTTGTTCCTGGAGCACCACTGTGTGAGATTGCTGACCTCATCCCTGTAGTGGGACTCATCATTGTTGGAGATGAGACTCACTACAGTGGTGTTATCCACAAACTTCACCACTGTGTTTGTGGGGTGGGTAGCAGAACAGTCCTGGACGAAAAGGGTGAAGAGAGCAGGGCTGAGGACACAACCCTTTGGTATTCCTGTGTTGAGGATCAGAGGAGCAGATATGTGTTTCCCAATCCTCAACAACTCGGGTCTGTCGGTGAGGACGTCGCTGATCCAGGAGCAGAGAGGGGTGGATAGTCCCATGTTGTGGAGCTTCAGAGCCAGCATGTCTGGTAGCACGGTGTTGAATGCTGAGCTGAAGTCCATGAAGAGCATCCTCACATAGGTGTTGGGATGCTGCAGATGGGTCAGAGCTGAGTGCAGTGCTAACGAGACAGCGTCTGTGGAGCAATTCTCCCTGTAGGCAAACTGCAGGCTGTCCAGGCTAGCAGGGATGGCGTCCTTGTTGTACATTGGGAGTATCCTCTCGAAGCGCTTCAGAGCAATGGGACGATAGTCTCTGAGGCAGGAGATGATTGGTTTCTTGGTGATAGGCATGATTATGGGTGATTTCAGACAGGCAGGAACCGTTAACAGCTGCAGGGAGAGGTTGAAGATCTCCAGAAAGACCCTGCTAGCTGGTCAGCACACAATTTAAACATCAGAGCTGAGACCATGTCTGGACCTACAGCCTTGTTGGTGTTACCTTTTACAGGGAAGAGGTCACTTGGTGGAGCTGCAGGACGATAGGCTGATGGTGCTCCTCTGGCTGGGGAAGATGTTCAAGCTCTGTGCTGGTTGGAGAGTCACAGTGTGTGAAGAAGCTGTTTAAGGTGTCAGGGACAGACTGCTGGTCGCTGCGCTTTTAGTCTGTGATGTTTCTGATGCCTCTCCACATGTCACGTGGATTGTTGCTGCTGAAGTGGCCCTCGATGCGCTGCTTGTATCTTTGCTTGGCCTTCTGGATGCCTTTTTTAAGTTTGCTTCTAGCCATGCTGTAGGCCAGTCAGTCTCCAGATCTGAACGCTGCATCCCGGGCCTTCAACTGGGACCGCACCAAGCTGACCCATGGTTTCTGGTTAGGAAACACTCTGATTGTCTCATGGGTAGGACAGCATCAGTGCAGAAGTGGATATAGGAAAGCACAGATAATGTGTAGCTTTCTAAGTCAGCACCCTCTTTAAATATATCCCAGTCAGTGTTTCCAAAACAGTCCTGTAGAGCTGAGCAGGCCTCTTCTGTCCAGACCAGATGCCAGAGTAAAGAATCCATCTATGCTGAAACCAGCCTTGTGATGTTTCTCAGCTGAGTGTGGTTCGAGTGTATTTTGAGGGTTCTGGCAACTTTATTTCCAGAAAAGTGTTATACACCAATTGGATTTTAATGTCTGTGTTTTCCGGTCCGCTCATTAACCACCAAATGGAGCTTAATGTCTTTTTTAAATTAGTGCCGAATCTCCGCTAGTATAGTGCTATTAGCTTACAGGTTAACATTTGTGTTACCACCGAGTCAATGCAACTACGGTTAGTTTTTAACATAATGCATGTTGTCGTTTCACTCCACAATCGTTCAATAGTGCTATGAGCATAATTACCGCATTAATAAGGAACATTAATGTCGATTTAATGGTGTTTTGTATAACTTTAGGATTAACCCATCAAGCGACAATCGCTCCAGCGCCCCTAGCTTCCCAGAGGAATAATGGCATTAATAAAATCAAGTGTCCTAAAGATATCGATTTCTACTGAGCAAATCATTCTTTAAAATGTTATTTTGTCAAATAATGTTTTGTTTTACTCAGGATTTGCATTTTGAATGGGTTGAAGCACATAAAATGTTCTAAATTAGTCAAGCTAATTTGATCTCATTCCATATTCTTTAATATGAACTTTGGTTCTCTAACTTAGGTCTGCAGTGAACCAGGATTCACTGAATCATTCTGATCATGGTTTTCAACTATTTTATTTGTCTTTTGTTTCTTTTATGTTTGGCTAATCTGTGTGATTTGATTGAAATTTACTTTGTAAAGTGCCTTGAGATGACACGTGTCATGAATGGGTGCTATAGAAATAAAATAACATTTAATTTAATATGCAGAAGGTCAGGGATGGTTGTGATAGGTTTCTTCCCCATGAGAACTAATGAAGCCAGTCAGTTTCCACATGTTACCTTCACTCTTTGGAGCTTGTTCTCTCAGCCACAGCATGTCTGGCTAATTCAGGCAATGGTCCAACTGTATTAATCACTCCCCGCTCTGGCTGTGCTCACTTTCCCTTTCAACATTTCTCAGTGCCCATCTTCTTCAGTTTGCTCACACACACACAAAATCAGACTGTTGCTTCAGCTTCAGTTTCTGATTAATTGGCATTCCGAGAGGCAAATGTATTTCTAGTTGTCATTTTGTCCTGTTGGGTTGGGAAGTGTAAGCTGATATGTCACCTTCAAGACTGGTTATTACTCACAGGCTTTAGGTTACCAGAAAGCAGGAGATGCCGGATGGTGAGGAGATTGACACGTGTGGTGTGTGGATGGTCAGGTGGAGAAAGGAGGCTCTAATTTAGTGGCACTCAGTGTCTATTCTAGGCTTGTTGAGATTACATGTCTCATGCACTGTCAGACCCTCAGCCATCTGTCATTGTATCAGAGCTGTGTTTACATGCATGTGTGATTCTCTTCTTTAACAGACATGTTTTGGATGAACTTTTAAGACGCCTGGTAAAGATGCCTGGCGTTCTCCACAGAAATGATTGTGACATGCAAAGAATGTCACACTTTCCCTTTGCGGGAGTACACATTACACGGAACACAGAGAACATTTGGGAGTTATGCAAATGATTTGTAACGCTAAGGATTCGTTCAAGGCAATTAAAAGTCTGCAATTTATTTTTCAAGACTACAGTTTAAGAAAACTTGAACGGGAAATTAATCACAAAGAGAAGACAAACAGCAGTTCATTTACTTTGGTCATTACAGTGTGGTTTGGCTACTATATTTGAAAAGGTTAGAATTAGATACTGTCCAAAGATGTGATTTTATACTTCTGCCTACGTGAAGAGAATACATCTGTTTCAACTCTAATATAACTTGGTTCAGCGTTTCTGGAAGTTGTTATTCCCAGTTGTCTTTGTCTTTCTTCTTTGGAAATGACTTCAACCTATTAATAAATTACATTGCTATTAATCGAGAAATTGTGGTGGCAGAATCATGCTGTAGGGATACTTCCGTTCAGCAGGGATGGGAAAGCTAGTGTGAGTTCATGGGAAGATGGATGGAGCTACATCCAGTATAAAAGCATGTGCTGAAGACTTGAGGTGAACCTCCACCACTGTCACCTTGCAAGAGTGGAGTAACTGGCTAGCTGTTCCCCAGGGGACTGTACTCCATTTATTTTTAGTATTCACGTACACCTCAGACCTCTAATGAAAAGTAAAATTCCTGTGATTTGTAGAACCACTCAAATGAGACTGCTGTCATCAGGTGTGTTGGAGATAGACAAGAAGCTGAGTACAGCAAGTTGGTGGACCACTGAGCGTCATGGTGTGGAAACAATGATCTTCTCTGTGTGATATATCAAAGGAGATGAGTGAAAATTTCAGAAGAAACAGGTGTTTGTCAAACACTAATTCCATCATGGTAGAAGAAGTTGAGGTGGGAGAGAAGTACAAACCCAATACTGTTGTCCAGAGTTCACCTGGACAACAGACTAGACTGGAGACGCAACTGTGAAGCCGTCTACAAGAAGGGACAGAGTAGACTGTATTTCCCGAGGAAGCTTTGCTCCTTCAGGGTTTGCAGCAAGATGTAATATATCTTCTAGAAGTCTGTTGTAGAAAGTGTGATCTCCTCTGCCATCATCTGCATCAGAGCAACTGCCTTAAAGAAGCTCAACAAGCTGATAAAGAAGTCTGGCTCTGTTCCAGGGATTGCTCTGAACCTCTGAAGATGATTTTGTGTCTTCATAAAATGAAGAACATTACAGACAGCCCTGAGCATCCTCTTCATCAGACCGTGGTACAACAACAGTGTCTTCCGTCAGTCTTCTCCAGATCTACAGACCGCTACAGGAGATCCTTCCTGCCTGCAGCATCAGTATCTACAACAATATTTTGAAGAAACATTTAATGTCCCTTTGTATTTATAAAGTATGATTGAATTGAACTGACTTAAATCAATTTGACACAAAACCCAGTAAAATTCCTTGAAGTTTAGAATTTTTTAAAACATGACAAAGTTTGAAGGGTTATACCTTCTTGCAGGGCAGTGTAGGAGTAAGGATTCCAGGTTCTATTTGGGATTTATCAGTGAGCCAGTGGGCTTAAAACAGGAAAAATAATCAAAACTCTCCCTGCTGTGTTTTGGGGCAATTCAAGACTTTAAGAGAATTCTTTGGGATTCCTTAAAACAAAGCAGTGTGAAAGTCCAGTCTAGAGATATCAAATCAGTGGAGATATCAAATCGTTTTTTCAGCATCTCTCTGGGGACAGATTTCCACATTTGGCAGTGGTACACTGGTGAATGAAAGACCTCTTTGACCTGGCTAATATAGGATTTAAGAGACAAAACCTTGTCCTCCTAGATGTGTATGTATATGACTGTAATCAGGTATTACTTGTTTTCGTCAGACAACATTAAGAAATTTTTGTTTTGTGGAGCATTATCATTAGGGGTTTCCTAACTATTGTCTCAGTTCTAAATGTTTCCTTTTTCTAAAGTGAAGACATGCTATTTAATAAAGTCCCACCTGACTCTGCAAAGCAAGCAGCTGTTGGTGAAAGTGTCATGAAGTTATTGATTGATTTGTGCTGTTAGACATCCTTCTCTTGTTTTCTTGAAATTTAACAGCTATTAATTTTAAATTCATACTGTTTATTCAATACTTTTTCACATGGGACTTTTTTTCCATTCAATTTGGAAATTTCACTCTGTTACACCTAGGTTTTGGCATGAAAAACAAGTTTTTTTCCAGGTTAGATCTGGGCTCATCATAGGAAAAGCAGATTTTAGAAGAAGAAAGCTCCTTTAATTTCCGTTTTGACAGACCAGCAGCAAAGAGAAAATGTACAATATAGGAAATAATTCCTAAATGAGTCTGTAAAAGGCGAAGGAACGAAATAAATAATAAATCAATCAACATAAACCTCTTGGGTAATATATTTAAAACCAAAAACTTTCAGGGAGGCAGAAAGAAACAACCCTAATTTTATTTTACTTGGGGGAAAGGATTGTCTACAAAGGATTTAATAATATATATTTATCGTATACAGCTTAACTAATAAAACAGCCTGTCAGAGGGCTGCCCTGGCTAGAACAGTGTGCAGACATTTAAACAGCCCTCAACAAGAAATGCCAAAGGCATCCTGTTAGATTTAGAACTGAACTTTAGCCACGCTGTTCCAATTTTGTTTTTTATATATTTCTCTTATAAGCTCCTTCTTTTGTTCATTCTGTGTATTGTTGGACTCACTGTGATGCTAATAAATAAAATCTTACGTTATCTTCAGCTTGTTTTTGTTGCCGATCTTCTAGAATTTCTCCAGTGTCTGTCGACTGTCTTTACATTGACATGATTTATGTATCCTTTGAAAAAGTTTTCTTTTTCTGATATGTTTGTACAATAGGATCACTTTTATTCTTGATAACTTCTCTGAAAACTGCCAATTTGCTAAAGGATTAACCTGATCGGATGACATGAAAATCCTCCTATAGAACAGCTAAAATTATTTCAGGCCAGTCTCGATAATTCTCCATTAATCATGACAGATATACACTCAACCACACTTAACGCTGGAACTAGAGGTGTGCACATTTATTTGACCAGGTTATTGCAACTTTTAATTTTTTAAATAATTTTTCTTTTATTAAATGTGTTGTTTTTTACTTAAATTGTCAGGGACAAGTATTTTTGCAATCACTAAAAACTTCCATTTTATTAGCTACATCTACCTTTTTGTTTCTCCCATAATGTTTTATTGGGGTATGCTGTGCTGTTTTAGCTATCAGAACTGCACAGCTGTGAAGTTTAATGCTTGAAGTTATTAAAATTACCAGCCTGGTTAAAGTCAGTTATATATGGCCATGTCAGGTCCTTGCAGCAGCCTGGCCTGCCAGATCAAATCTAGCCGGCGGTGAGCCGGTTGTGAATTTCCTTCTAAACAACAGCAGCTGTGAGAGCCTTTCCAGGCAGGGCTGACTGCTGTCCTGGCGGAGGATGTGGCATGATCACAGTAAAACTGTCACAGACATTTTATGGTCAACAAAGGCCATTTCCACACATCTTAAATTTCCTGGAGATGAGCAGAAAGATGGAGGCTTTTTCAGTTTGTCAGTGAGCATCCTGTTTCACACTTGTATCTTTTCACCCATCCCTCTTATGTACACTTATCAAACCACATTATTTTAGATTTTCTGAACCCCCACTTAAAGAGGGGAGTTCAAACAACAGCTCTGATGCCATTTGCGGCAGGAATAATTTTGTGCAGCCCACATTTACACAAATTAGAATTTAGACGTTTGAAATTTAAATCTAAAATGTTAACTGTTACATAAAACCAAAAAGGTTGGGGCTTTTAATAGTCATATTTGTATTGTTATTACTTTAATTTCATTAAAAGAAGGAACAGACTTGGTCAAAATCTTAAACCTGGCAAAATACAAGCGTGTTCAGAGATCATATCCTGTTTTGTTGATATGAATAAATTAAGATTTGTTTTCTAAACTAACAATACTGAAAATATTAACATCCCTAAAACCTTCTTAAAAAACATGGGTCTGTGAGATTCTTTTAGTCTACAGTGATCCCTTTTAGGCCAGACTAAGTCATTTGTGTTATATAAATATAGCAACATTAAAACTGAAAGAACAACATTTTTTGTACTTTAATTTTGGGGGAAGAAAAACCTGAATTTTGCCTCCTAAATACTTTCTGTTCTTACCTGGATGGTAAAGGTTTGGGCACCACTGTTCTAAAGGATTTCAGCTTTATCTTAGTTGTACAGGTTACACAATAAAGATGAACGAAGCTCTTGTGCATTTGAGTAATTTTTCCTTCCCACAAAGACTTGACATTTTAACAAGGGTGTAAACTTTGGAGATCCACTGAACAAGTCACATACACTATCCAGGAAGTCTAATTTCTAGGACTAGAAAATGTGTCATGAATATTCCTGATATTCACCTGAGCTGATATTGCCTCTCACTGATGACCTCTAACCCTTCACTAGGATAATTCCCTTCCAAGTGAACAAACGTGTCTGCCATGTTCACACACCAAACAGTGCAGCCCATATGATCAGTAATCATTTCTATCCCATAATGACATTGCTGTTAAATCTTCAATTTCAGTCAAGTTGTGGCACAAATTCACAAGAAAATAAAATCAGTCAACAACACGATGTTTGTGTTGTTTCTTTTAATTATGACAGTGTTGCTTTTACCACTTATTGTTTTTACCTGTACAGTGTCCTTGGGTGTTTTAAAAGGCGCTTGAAATAAAATGTATTATTATTTATTATTCCAGAGACAAGTGAAAAATGTAACCAAAACCCGACTGAAATCAAACTAATTGAGCACAATTAAAGTCATGTAGCCTCGAGCATTAATTAACTTGGACATTCAGCTTGAACATTTACATTTTTGATAACTTTTTTTGATACATTTTCATTGAGTAACACATACAGATGCAATACTCATCAGATCCTAAGAACTATCTATATGCTTTTCGTTAGGTGTGTTGGTCAGTGCAATCTACTGATTATATATATATATATATATATATATATATATATATATATATATATATATATATATATATATATATATATATATATATATGTATGTGTGTGTGTGTGTGTGTGTGTGTGTGTGTGTGTGTGTGTGTGTGTGTGTGTGGAAATATGTCTTATTGTGTCTGCATGTCATGTTATCTGTGTGCAGTCTGTCTCAAAAAATGTGGCAAAGATTCTTGATTCACATTCCTCCGTTGTGATTAGTCAAGCAATTCCTGCTTTAAGATATTTTAGTACAACAATAAAATAACTTGTAACCATTCCATACCATAGGAATAAGTGAGAATGCTGAAAAAAAAACACACGTTTATTTTACATCTTGATGTGTGGTTTGGTTTTGATTTTTCTAAAACCTCTTCAAAGAGTTCTCTGCTGGTTCCTTTATGTGACCTGATACCTGGAACACACATGGGGGGGGGGGGGGGGGGGGGGGGGGGGGGGGGTCTGCAGACTAAGGAAACATCCACCACGGATGCAGCTCTTCTGTACAGTCTGAGGCCATCCTGGGTGGGCAAGGCTTCCATGGCTTAACAGGATAAGCTCCACAACAGGCGCAGCCTTTTGTTCCTCTTCAAAGGATTTTGGAAAGGGAAGTATCCACCTCATTTTACAACCAGAGTTAACTCTTCACTTGGAACAGACAGGTCCTTCTTCAGGGAACAGCAGCCACAGTCCATAGACCCTCCGTGGCCAGATGGGTGCTGCCCTTTTTGTGGGATTTTTTTTTTTTTCTGTCGATGTCTGACTCAAACCTTCAGCAGTTCTGTGGCTCCAGATGAGGCTGGGATGATTCATCTCTAACAAACATGCACATCTAGATGATTGTAAAGTTCTGCTTGACTTTCTTTGTGCAATTCTCCACCTGAAAGAGATAGCCTCTACATGGACATTTTCTAATGGATTTCACTCAATGAACAGCCTTTAGATTACTTGATTTTCTTTATTTACGTGTCTTGAATGACGAATTCACAGGTAATTCACAGGCAAGTAGGTGAAAATGTTCTTTCCCTTAAACACATTCATTTGACATTCAACATTAAACACATTAATCACAAATAATTCTTGGGCACGAACAAACTGTTTTTCAAAGTTAGAGAACCTTCATTAGGATTCTGTCCTTTCAGCATGATTTGCCATCTATCGGGTATACAATCAAAAGCAGAAATGTGCTGTGGTTGTCCTTCACAATGTTGTAGTTAGCTTTGTGGTTGCACACATTCATTGATTGCAGATCTAGATTTCCTCTGCTATAAGCACAAGCTTACCCTCCTTGTCCTGCCAACTCAGTGTGCAACAGTGACACGTCACCTGTACCAGGTGCACTCTGCCTTTGGTATCAGCTCCACCTGTTTTTTTTTTCCACTGATTGACAGGAAGGAGGGAGGGATTGCCAGGAACAATGCAGAATCTTTTATTTCTGCCTCTGCATAGATCCAGAACACTGGAGATCAGACAGAGTAAGGCCACAATGATGCAAGTAAACAAACATGGGCCTATCCTTTTAACCTTTGACCCCTCCCCAGCCCCCAGCACAGCACAAGCTGGGGGTAGATGGGGGGGGGGGGGGATTTCAATGGGAGTGCTTCTGAAGAGGTTTGTGCTTTAAATAATTTTTTGGTTTTTTTTTACATTTAGAAAACAGTGTTTATAACACCCAATGGAGATGTCTGAGCACTAGGTATAGCAGCAAAATGTTTTCATTCAAGAAAACCTGTATTTATGCTTGTCAAACATTGTTTTTTTTAATCGATTTCTTGTACTAATATGTAGACATATAAGATCACAATCCAAACCTTTTTGAATTGAAATTGTCTTAATCAGTTGAAAATATCAAAACCAAACACAAACCCAAGACTATTCTTGTTGGCGAATTTCAGTACAAGTCAAGGTGAACAGATTTATAAGAAAGAAATCTCAGCAAAAAGCTGAAACTCATAGATCAGAGTGTCCAACTCCATTCCTCAGGAGCTGCTATCCGGCAGCCTTTAGATGAATCCTTTCTCCAACATGCTCATGTCTCATTACCAGGCCTCTGCAGGACTGCTGCTGACGGAGTTCAGCCATCTGATTCAGGCGCATCGCAGAAGGGATGCGTCTAAAGGTTGCAGCATAGTAGCTCTCAACGACTCAACAACGTGTCAAGACTTCTGGATCTGTGTCCTCTGGCTAGATGTCTGCTCACATACCACATTACAAGCTTTGGATCATCATAAACCCAAAATGTCAGCAGAAACTCGTTGGAGGGTTGATGACGTGGCCTTGTTCTGCAGCCTCTCCTGCTCTCACTGACTAAACCATGAACCTCTATATCCCCAGGTATTTTGGTCAATACTGAAGCCGCCTGACGCATCGCTGAAGCCTGTCTAAACTGGGTGGAACTGGACAACAGTTCAAAGGTCAGCACCAATTTGACAACAGCATGATGGAAACGGGCAAAGTCATGGTGGCGGGGGTGAGAACTACAGGGAGTCAAAATCCCTCGACACTACAGTGAGAAACTGCGATCTCATGAGCAACGTTAACCCGCATTATTATTGCTGAATATATATTAGATTTTGTTACACTAGTGTTGAGCCAGTGTAACATTTGATGTGTTATTATTCATCTGAGTCTTTAGGAGCAGTCCCTAAGTTGAATATCTAGCAATGATCAAAGAATTATTTCGTTGTCCTGAAAAACTTTCTCTTGAAAATGAGAGTACTGTAACTGGATATACGTGACCTTTGCCCCCTGCATCCTCTCACATCACCTCATATTGTCACCTCACCCTCACTCAGTTGTTCATTCCTTCTGGTGGATGCATGGTATACATGTGGTATTTGCGTTGACATGCACGAGGTTTAAACACAATCCTGGAGGCTGAGCTGCCAGAGGCGGGGCCGAACCTCACCATGACATGCAGGCTAATGCAGAAAGGAGCAGGGCTCGGATTAGGCAAAAATCCTGCATGGATTCCATTATGTTCCTCGTGATGGAGACAGGTGTGCTGCAACAATGAGGTCTTTCTACTGTTAAACTAAAGCCAGTTGTTTGGGTACTGGAGTGGATATAACACATGCGTGTACGTGTTTAAAGGTTGGTGACCCCCGCTGCAGCCGAAGCAAACGTGTTTGTTACGTTTGGTCTCACCACATTGGAGGAGGTTTAAACTGAGACACTTATAACATTTAGGAAAGAATGTAACATTTTTTCCACCTTATTCCTTTAACCCATGATGCTTTGCGAGAATTTATTTATTTATTACTTCTGATCCAGCTCCTTCACAGAGCAGATATGGATAAAACACTGTGAGAACATCACCTTTTCCCCTTAAAATGGGCTTCTTAAATCATAGCTACACCTTAAACTTAACTCCAAAATCTCTGTGCTTTGGTTCTCGTGTCATCATCTGGAAAAATACGGATTAGAAAATAACTGAAAAGTTCATTTATTTCAGTCAGACCATCATCACTTAGTGAAACTCATTATACACAGTAAATCAGATCAATGCCACAATCAATTGTTCTCAAGCCTCTATTTGTGTTAATTGTGATAATTTTCTGCTTATAGCTAAAGAAAAAACAACATTTTAGATTAAAATATTACACCAGACCAACAAAAAGAAACATTTCATTACAGAGATGGTGGCTTAGTGAAAAGTATGTTTAAGATCTTGGTGAAGCTACTAAATGAGCAGCCTAGGTTCTGCTACAGTTTTCTTCCTGATAAATGGATCGTTTCATTTGTACTATCATCATTCCATCTGTCTACACGCTTTCCTTGAATTGACCGTGTCTAAACTTGATCTGTTCATGGTGAATCTGCTCTGTCTAAAGAAACTAGATTAAATTGTTGCAGGCAACCTTGTAGCCTTGTGGATGGAATATTATGGAAGGAAAGGTCTGATGCTTTCTACGTTTTTAAATGCCCTTGGAGCAAACTATTTGTGTGCTTGATTATTTTGTTATGTTGGAGATTGAGAAATGCAACGACAAAAAACAAAAAAAACGTACTGTGAGCAGGGGCCAAACTCAGTCTGGTGAAGTAAAACTCCATTGGCAGTGTTTCAGCAGTTTCCAGTTCCCAGCAAGTGCTGACCTCAACAAAGTAGTGGGGTTCTTCTTCCAGATCTTGTACTCATGTTCAGTTATTTGATGATTTTAGAACCAGCAGTTGATTAGAAATGTCTCCGAAAGACTTCAAAGGCTTTGTTTGTCCCCTGGCTTTCCCTTTCATTTAATATTGGTGCATTTGCAGTCTTGATCACCAGGCATTGGTCTCAACAAGCTATGAGAAATTCTGGACCCCTTAGCACCACTTATTCAAAAACCTGAAGGAGGAACGTGTAGATCAGAGAAAATCCACAAGTGAAAACGCCATTGATGCAGAGGTGAAGGCCTTCACACTCCCAAACATTCAGAGAAGTTCATGATCTCAAGTCTCCTGACAATTTCAATAAAAAGTATCAACAAAAAGGACGTCTGTTAGCTGAGTAATCTCTATCTAAGGTTATGCTGGCTTGCCTGTGAGGAACTTTTCCGTGTTAGATTACACCGGACCGTCCAGTCACAGTGGGAAACCCATGACAGTCAGCATGAATCCTGCGTTAAGGGCAGAGGGGACCACACAAACACAGAGGTGATGAGAGCAGCTACCTGTGGAGTGGATCTGACTGGGCAAGGATAAAGATTGTACAAGAGGGATCTCAGGTTGTTAGTGCTGCGGGGAGGGGGTTACATTCTGGAGGCTTTGACCTCTTGCTCCGCTACATCTTTATTTCATGGCTGACAAAACGAATCCCAATGTGGCATGGAATTCTGCCTCTACGTCTGATTTATTGTCCTCAGCTGCTGCCGGCCACCAACTGGCCTCAGAGCGCAGCGACAGACAAGCAGGCAACCGGACGGGAAGAAACAGCTTTACAAATCTGGTAAGAGATGCAACAGAAATAGAAATGCAGCATTTAGGATGTACACGGTGTTGTGACAACCACACTCACACAGCTAAGTCTGTTGGCATCACTTATTAAGGATGTTTGAGCTGTGAAGGAATAAACGCCGCGCAGAGATGAGGACTCAGGTCTGATGCTTGGACTCCAGTTGCTCAAATAAAAACTTGTAACTTGACTGTCCTGAACAATCCGTATCGTTTTCACTGAGATACAGTAAATGTTCTGTAGAAGGCTCAGACTGATTAGCTGAGGAGGGCTGCTATGGACTCACTGGGGATTATTTATTTAGGTGTGGCTTCACAACAGTGATCACAGGAATGTCTTCTAAACTGAGCTCTGCGTTGACTGCCTTTGGGTCATTTTAGTGAAAATGAAGAATAATTCATCTTCAGCGTCTCATGTCTTTGATGGTAAACATCAAAGACACCTTCCAGTGTCCAGTAACATTCATTCATTAATCCGACAGTCACTCGCTACATGACGCTCATCATTTAGTCATTTATAATGTTCCCAGGAATGTTGTTTTGTTTAGCTTTGCTGACAGGGTGTTTTATTGCACATTAAGAACATGGCTTGCTAATAATCCTGTAAAAGATAAAAACCCATTCAGTGCAGTATAAAGTGCACTAGTGGACATTTTAAACTCTGAAAGGCATTATGGTCTTCTGATCTTCCAAATATAGGCACTTTCTTTTACAAAACATTCAAAAATGTGACCTTACAGGGCATTATTCTTTTTCCATACTTCTTATATTTGTGCATATTTTTACAATATAGATTAAAATAGTACATTTTAATTCCTGATCTACAGCAAAGCAGCATGAGAGGCAGACTTCATTTCAGTCTTTAGAGACTCATGAGAATGATTTGGACTCACAAAAAAAAAGACTAGTGAAAACCTCTGATGACATGGTTGTTTGTTTGTGTTGTGCAACACCTAATGACAGCAGGACGCTTTACAGGAGCCATCTGTGGGTATTACTGCACTGGATGACTAAGAATAACATAAGAACAAGTGGATTGCTGCTCTACATGAAACTAGAGGAAATTGATGGCTGTGATTTAGGTAGTTCCTCTAAGACCCTCCTTACCTGTTCACGTTAACTTTTTCCTACACGCTGTAACTCACATGGATTAGACATCAATGAAGTCTGGTTTCTGCGTTTCTGCTGGAACACATACTGGGAGTTTGATTCCATTATTGATGCAATGTCTGACTAGACATTTCTTTTTGTAAAAGGCACATATAAGAAAAAAAATCATTCACCTAATGAAATTTTGTTCAACAGGTTTCACTCCAATTTCATCTATATTTCATCTATATATTGCACATATTCACAACAGAAGCCTTTTTCTAGAAGTACACAGAAAGAAAAGATTTAGTGTTCCCGTATTAAAAGTGAATATCCCACCTTTGTACATCCAAAGTTTGGTGTTCTGATCAGTCCTGTTCATGTTCTATATTATTCCATGTTTACACTCTGATTCCTTCTCTTTACACTACACAACAGCAAGTACAAAGACTGCAATCTAAGAACAGCATCTTTGTTTCAACAGTGATACATCCTCAGTATTTGATTGCTTTCTCCCAAAAGCTTTGTCTTTAAAGACAAAGCTTTAAAATACATCAGACGGAAAAGGAGGCGAAGCTGCAGAAGTGACAGAGGGGGAGCAGACCCCTCTAAGCCTGTCATCTGAATGCAGGCTCCATTCCCTCCATTGATCTGACCGTTGAGAGGGAAACCAAAATGTTTGGCTTATTTTAGCCAATTAAGCTGTGAGAGAGCCAATTGTGGATGTGTTATTGAGCGTTTCTTTGATCAAAGTGCTTAATGTGGGGCTGCTTGGAGCAGAATCAATTGCAGACTCTGTGATTGGATTAGTCAAGTGATCAATGCTGGTTGCTGATACATTAACAGGATAATTATCGGGGTGTGGAGGAGCTACACATCACAATTCTTTTATATTACAGGCTCAGAAAGACGACACGCACAAACACATCAACCCCGTCGAAGGCAAACACAGAAGTTTTTTGGGCTGCACTCTCATGCAAAGCACTGCCTCTTACTGCCCCGTGGAGAAGGTGTTAATCATATTACTAATGATAACACTTCACGCTCCTGCAATAAAGCAGCCGGGTCCAGATTGTTAAATCTTCCTGCCGCTCACACTAATTATTCTCGCCCATAAACAGTGCCTGAGCCATGTGCCAGGGAGTCTTCGCTGTACACACACACAATTCAGGCATTGCAGCTTTTGCATTGGAGCTTCTTACTTTTCCCATCTGATACTGAGTTTTAATTACAGCAGAGGTGGGACAACAGCCAGAAGAGTACATGTAAGTAAACATACCTGCTCTGTGCATTGACACAGACAAGGACAAACCAAGCACGGGTGATTCTCTGACAACTAACATAAATAAATGTATTCTGTTCTGTTATTTACCCTGGTTGGCTCTAACACTTGAAAACTGATTAGTTAATAAGGATCAGTCTCTAGAAACAGTTCGTACATCAGTTTGGAGCATTCTTTCTTCATTGAGCTGTTTCGTTGTTTTACTCTTATGTGTTTGGGTTGATCAGAATTTCCTATTACCCATAGTTGAACCAATTTTTAAAAGGCTTGTCACTTTAGCCTGGTTTGTGTCCTCTTTTTTTTGCCAGATGAAGACCGGCCTGTGCCCGAGACCTTTTAAAACATAACTGGTTTGCTGAGCAGGCGATGTTTAAGGGTTAAGAAGTGCAAAGCATCACCACCGTTGTATTTAAATGATCGCGCTGCTGTCAACTGTTTGAAGGCCCGGCGAAGCTTTGAAGAGTTGCTTCTTTGTCCAGTGGATGGGGAAGGGAGCTTAGCAGAGCTGCTTGGTATTCCCACTGAGGCTTTCTGTCTGTGGCTGCCATATGGGAGAGAGAAAACAGCCATATAAGTACTTAAGCAAAGTTTATATTTACACAGGAATCTTGTCAGCTTTGCTTTAGTTCAGTGGAAAAACAATATCCAGGCTGATTCAAGGCTACCATTATAAGCACTTACGCAAAGTTCATATTAGCAATTGAAATTTCAACCTTGGCAGGAATGTGCAGGAGACAGTACATAATGCCTCTGCTGCTGCTGCTGCTGCTGCTGCTGCTGCTGCAGCACAGCGTTGTGAAAGATGTGAAAACAAAAACAGCAAATCTAATTAGTGTTTCACTTCAACCTACACACTCACTGCTTTTTTATTTTCTTCTCGCCTGTTCCTGAAGAGATTCAACTAAACAAGCCATAGTATGTGTTCTGATGACCACTTCTTATTGCCATTTCATATATTTTAAAAATCAGTGCTGATGAAGATGAACATGTCTTCCTTCTTCTATAATATAGAATTATATACATTTGATAAATGCAATAACTGCCTTTAATCTTTCCTGTGATCAGCTTTATTCCCCTGAACATAGATTTTTTTCCCCCACAATTTCTAGAGAGATGTGTGACTCGTTCAAAGACTGTAAAGGCTTAATCAAGCTGTGAGTGTATTTGTTGTTAAAGACTAATGCCGTATCAAGTAGAGTGTCATCATGGCACACTCACATTCTGTCCAAGTGATGAATCCCAGATATTGATATAAAGATGAAATAGTGTTGCTGGATTGTTTACTGGATTATTTACAGGATTAACAACACTGAAGGATCTGCTGGTCCATTCTAGCATGGACTGCATACAAACTAAAAGAAACTTTTCTTTGCAGTCAGGTTTCTGTCTTGTTTGATTTTATTAGATGTGTTTTTCTGTTTATCACATTCCAAATCAGTTTATCTGGTTTATTTTCTTCTCAGGAAGTGATTAGACCTCGCTAACAGACTGGCAGAGTTTTTACACCGGATGCCCTTCATGAAACAATCAGTTTTGGATCCGGGTCCCTCGCATCAAAGACATATCTTGTTTTTAGCATTACTTTATTTTCATAATAAATGAAATGTAGTTGCATATTTTGTCTCTATTTAATTCTCTAGGTGTTTTTCAGAATTCCAGAGTTTCTTATCATTTCTTTATTGTTTATATTTATCTTGGGTTTCGTTATTTATAATTGTGTGTTCGATGACATTTTATTCCAGCTGTCTTTTAATAATAATTTATTATCTTAGCAGTCTTTGGTGTGATTGTTCATGGTGGTTAGCTTGCTTGATTCTTGGTTTCTTGTTTTAAATGTGACTGTATGAAAACTGCTCTGTAAATAAAGTCTGACATATTCATGTCTGATTCGTTCTCTTTACACTACAAAACATCTAAACAGTAATGATCCATGTGAGGTACTGGAACAGACTTCCCTCAGGCCGTGTTAAACAGGAAGTTGCTGGCTGTGGTATTTTGTATATTTGTCTGGATTGCAACATAGCAGAACATATGAGAGCTGTTTACCAAATAACTTCCAGCAAAGCTGTCCATCTGGATAAATGAACATCCGCCCAGTGCATGCTGGGAGATTAGACTCAGCCTGCTCGGCTAGATTCAATATTTACAGAGGAGGCTGCTGTCAACACTCCTCTTATACTTTTAGTCTGTGTGTGTGTGTGTGTGTGTGTGTGTGTGTGTGTACTGAATCTGGTTTCTGTTTGAAAATGAAACAGACTTGATAATACTAAAACATCTGACAGTAACAGAATAAGTCAAATATGCCGTTTAATTTTAAGATATTATCGAGGAGTGTATTGGTTTGAATGGCACTGACGTGAAACACACTACTGGCTAATGATGTGTGAATGTGCATTGCTGAATTTCACAAAGGGCAAGGTTTTCAAAAAACTCACCAAAAACATTTTGTTCTGTTTGTGTATTTTGAACAATGGCATCACAAAAGCAAAGGAATTGAGGGAACGGCCACTAAACTGTGGCGGACAGGTGCTGTTTGACTTCTTACAAAGATTCTGAAACATTCCAGATGCATGTAAGTTGCAAGACTTTGAGCCAGTTTTCCTCCTATAACCCTAAAACCATGATGGATTCCATGATGGGGGGATGGAAAAACTGTAACAAGCTGTAAAAATGACAATAATTGTGTTCAGAACTTTAACTGGTATAAATCTGTTTATATTCCTGTTTATATTTCTCTGTGTAATTAGTTTGCCAGTCATGAAAAGAGTACATTAATTGTTTCTTTTTAAAATCACCTCCATGTGTTTCATTGTTGCCAGATTTTCCTGAAATTCCTGCAGTCCTCTTATAGCTCCTACATTTAGCAGTGGAGACATGCACAAAGTTGAACAGCAGTTATGAGAAGACTTTGGTTACTCTACTAACCAATGAATGCTTTTGTCACAATTCTTAGGTATTTTGGTTTTCTTTTGCTTTTGTGTTTAAATCACTTCCTTGTTTATCCATGTTCTAAATAGTCTTACATCATTTAGTTAATTCCTTTGTGTTCATTCGTGTCAGAAAAGTCTAGCCATTTCTTCATTCCTTTAAGTTTAGTTTTTTACTTATTGTGGTTCCCTGTGTATTCTAGGTTATACTCTTCAATTCAGATGTCTTCCAGTACCACATGATAATAAACACATACCATTCAAATAAATTCAATTTTATTTATATAGCGCCAAATCATGAAACATGTCATCTCAAGGCACTTTACAAAGTCAAGTTCAATCATATTATACAGATTGGGTCAGATTTTACAGATTGGTCAAAAATTTTCTATCTAAGGAAACCAGTTGATTGCATCAAAGTCCCGACAAGCAGCATTCACTCCTGGAGAAGCGTAGAGTCACAGGGAGAGTCGTCTGCATTGTACATGGCTTTGCTGCAATCCCTCATACTGAGCAAGCATGAAGCGACAGTGGGAAGAAAAACTCCCCATTAACGGGAAGGAAAACCTCCAGCAGAACCGGGCTCAGTATGAACGGTCATCTGCCTCGACAGACTGGGGTTACAGAAGACAGAACAGAGACACAACAAGAGAAACAAAAAAGCACAGAAGCACACATCGATCCAGTAATCTGTTCTACATTAGATGGTAGTAGCGGGTGAGCCGTCTTCTCTGGATGATGTCACAGTTAACAGAACGCCAGACCAGGTGTACCTACTATGAAGAAAAAGAGAGAGAACAAAAAGTTAAAAGCTGAAATGACAACACATAATGCATAATTGAAGAACAGTAGAACTCAATAGAGTGAGAAAATTAGATCCTGATGTCCTCCAGTAGCCTAAGCCTATAGCAGTAAAACTATAAAGGTAGCTCAGGGTAACATGAGCCACTCTAGCTATAAGCTTTGTCAAAAAGGAAAGTTTTAAGCCTAGTCTTAAAAGTAGACAGGGTGTCTGCCTCACGGACCAAAACTGGGAGTTGGTTCCACAGGAGAGGAGCCTGATAGCTAAAGGATCTGCCTCCCATTCTACTTTTAGAGACTCTAGGAACCACCAGCAGACCTGCAGTCTGAGAGCGAAGTGCTCTGTTAGGAACATACGGGGTAATCAGAGCTCTGATATATGATGGAGCTTGATTATTAAGGGTTTTATACATTGGAAGAAGAATTTTAAATTCTATCGTTGATTTAACAGGAAGCCAATGAAGGGAAGCTAAAATTGGAGAAATATGATCCCTCTTGTTGATTTTCATCAGAACTCTTGCTGCAGCATTTTGGATCAGCTGAAGGCTTTGAACTGCATTTTGTGGACTTCCTGATAGTAAAGAATTACACTAGTCCAGCCTTGAAGTAACAAATGCATGGACTAGTTTTTCAGCGTCACTCCTGGTCAGAATGTTTCTAATTTTGGCGATATTCCGGACTCTTAGATCAGTATTAGTACCCCCTGCTTAGTAATTTCTTTGTGTCTTAGTTAGTCTGTCTGATCTGCATCAAATGGATGGTTTTACAAGCTTCCTCGATAAGTGAACAAAAGACTGTTCTATGCTTTTTATGGAATCCTACTAAGGAGGTGGATTGGTGACCATTTGGAAAGGCCTGGACTTTGACTAGGCCATTATATCAGATCAACACGCTATGATATAAACCTTTCCATTGTGGTTGTATATTTCAACTTGTCCTACTGGAAGGTGGACCCTAGTATCACATCTTTAGTCTCAGGCCCTGTGCACACAACAACAACCGATAAAAAATTGGATTATTTTTCTGTTTCTGTTAACACAACGTTTTAATTATGATTTCCATGCACGACACCCTGGTAGAAACGCTAAAACAGTGTAGTTTCCCGGTATGTTTTTTTGAAACTCAACAATATGTATGTGTATGTGTAAAAACACTGTTTTAAAAAGCACCCCCAATAAATACACTTTCTAAATTACAGTGACTCAGATGTTTAAATGGACATGTGACAAGGTTCAGAAGTAGCTGCGGGTGACTTTGAATTATAAAACCATGACTGTGATTTTTAAACTGGATGGCATCTATTGTGCTGTGCGCATTCCAACCCACTGATTGCAGTCATGCTGTGCTCGTGCTGGTGCTTCTCCACACAGACAGTGTGATGAATTTAGGAGGACCCAAGGAATACCCGAAAACAAGTGAGTACAAAAATAATATCAGTCTTTATTTTGACGCTGCGGCTCGGTCCCTGGTTCGGCTCGCACTCTGCGACTGGCCGCTCCTGAAGGCAGAGTCTCAGGTTAGTGACCAGCAGATATTAACAGGCTTGTTAGAGAGAAGTAAGGTCACTAACCTGGACGTGCTGAGGGCAGAACTCTGACTCCTTGTTACGAAGGCGTCCGAGAGGGGGGTTATCCAGGGCTCCTTTGTCCAGGTCCGGTCCAGGTCTTTGTCAGGGGGAAATCCGTTTAGTTCAGGCAGCGGTCTCCGAGGGGGAATCCAATAGAGCGTCCAGGTCCAGGTCCAGGTCAATCCAGAAGGCACAGACAGAACAGGGGGGGCAGGCGAACTCGTTTACTCACGGACAGGCTGGGGTCGGAATCACGGTGAGGCAGTCCAAAACTCTGAGGCTGACAGGCAGGACCCAGGCAGGCAGACAAATCCAAAGGGGCAGGCAGGTATCCAAAAAACAGAGGCAGAACAGGTCGAGAGGCAGACAGGAATTTCAAAAATGCTGGAAGCGCTCACCGTATGGCTAGAGACGTTCTGGCACTGGAGGCTACGAGGAGCAGAGCTTTTAAGCAGCCAGGGTGGAGACAGACACAGGTGTGCTGATTGCAATCAGCAGCTCCAGTGCCAGAAACGTTACAGACAGATTATATTTTTCCCGTGTACATGACAGTGATGATTCCACTGAGGAATCTGTTTTTACATCGTGTAATTGTCAGAGTAAATGCACATTGTTATGATGTACACGAAAAGTAGAAACACAAGAAAACTTTTCCGTTTTAACCAAAATCTGCAAAAAAGTTCCTCAGTCTCAAGTCTTCTGCAGCTCAAATTGATTTCCAGCCAGGATTGTACTGTTTTTAGCTACATTTGTCTTCCCCTCCACTCAGCTTCCTTGTCCCCAGTGAAGAAAGGCATGCCACAGCATAATATAGCCAACATGATTAACCATGGTGATGGTTAGTTCAGGGTAATGTGCAGTTAGCTTTCATCCGTACGTAGTGTCTTGCACGCAGGCCAAAATATTCACTTCTGTTCTCATCTGACCAGAAAACCTTCTTCCACATGATTACTGTTTCCCTGACATGGTTAAAGGCAAACTGCAGGTGGAAAATTTTATAGTTCTCTTTCAGCAATGGCTTCCCAATAACCACGGGCTTCATAGTTACTTCTCCGATGATTGTTCTCCTTTCCTGGTATGTTGGTTTAGGAGGACGACCATGTCCTGGTTGGCTTGCAGTTGTGTCATTATGAAGACCCACATGTTTTTGCCGTTTCCCTGCTGCCACACACTTGGCATACATTTTTTTACGGTTGCTTAGGCAGGATTTTGAAAACAGGGCTCAGAATTTCAAAACTCTACACAAAATTAGCACAACCACACACACACACTATGCAGAACACCTCAGATCCTGTGCAAAATGTACTGCTGTTGTAAAAACTGAATACACATTTATAAAAAAAAACAAACATATAATGTTACCATTTGGAACACGCATTTCATAAGGCTTAATTCTGTTTTAACCAGTTACACACTGCTGTGTTTAACCTAAAACTCTTTTTAGCAATTCTACCTCTCAGTGATTAGATTACTGTAAGCAAAGTACACAGAGAAAGTGCAAATATAAAACATGGTAAATTCACCAAACACAACACAAGATCAGTGCTGCAGACTATTGAAAATATGATTTATTTCTCTTCATATAACCAAAATCCGTCAACTTAGACAATCATAACAAAACATGTCCCAACACTGTAAGCCCTCTGAATAAAAAAGTAAAGAATACACCTCTCTTCACCTTACCAGTTCTGGCCAGAGAATTTCATCAACATCGCTGCAGGCAATATCCTCATTGGCAAGACAACGTTGGAAGAGCCGTCTTGAATGATGGATCCATCTTAGCACTGCTGACATATGACCACTTTGGTCCTCTTCTTCTTTGAGGACGTTCTCCTCCTGTTTCAGGTCTTCCTCTTCCTCTACCTCCTGCTCGTCCTCCACGGATTCTCACTCTCACTCTTCTTCCTCTGACTTCTTCCATGTAGGTTGAAAGCAGGTGGACTCACCTGCTGCATTTTTGTAGAGCTCAAACCTGATTGGGGTGTCTACAATGAAGCAATCATGTGTTTGTACACCTGGTGTGTGTTTAATCAACTGGCTCATGGGTGTGGTGATTTGTCAGTCCGTGCTTTGGAATAACAAAGAAGAGACATCATGATATACGTCTGTGTCTAACATAGACAAAGTGTGTTTAGTGTTTTATAAATCACTGTGTGTATTGTTCTGCAAAAAGTGTGAGGCTGATATTGTGTTTGTAGTGGTGAGAATCTGGTCCAGCGTTTTGCTTCTTGAGTAATGATAATTATGTAATTCTTTTGTTTTTAGTGTTTATGCAACCGTAAAAAACTGTAAAAGGCTTATGCAGCACTTGATGGCATGCTAAAGAGTTAGTGCAATTACAGTAACTGGTGTACAGCAGCAGTATGTGTGTGTGTGTGTGTGTGTGTGTGTGTGTGTGTGTGACCATTATACTGTCGTTTTTGGCCATGACCCCCTTGAAAATGAGATTTATTTTTACCTCGGTAAAGCTATTTTATTCATCACAATGCAAATATAAACAAAAAGGGGAAAAAATTATGACATATCTAAAATTCGAATGAGATTGGACAAAGATCAATATACATTTATACAAGTTTCATCCATTTTTGAGATGAACTTTAGAAAGATGCTTCTCTTTACCACATGTGGAGAATTACAGGACAGGACAACAAAATCCATCCATAGCACTGTGAGCTGTATTGAAGGGTTGTAATTTTTGTCTTTACCATCCGTGAAAGAAATATTTTTTGACTTTGCCTGCTGGTCTCCTTTGGTTGAAAATGTGCCAAAATCATGTGCTGCTGAGTTTTGTGTGAATCTCAAACAATAGTGTGAGCAAAAACAAACTGATCAGTGTCTGCCATGTCTTCTGATACTGAAGCAGAACTCCTCCACTTCCAGCATTGAGTCTGGTTTTAGCTCAGAGATGCCCCACAAATCCATGTTAAGTAGGCAAACATGCAACAACTGCCATAACAGACGTAAATAATCCTTCATGTTACCCTTGTAATGGCAGAAAAAAGCAGTGCTGTGCTCTTAACTGGCTGGCTAACAGCTATGTTTTCAAGTAAGTTTGTTTTCAATTACGTCATTCAGTTCTATTGAAAGAAGCAACAGAGAACTATAATCCTTCTCAGCCCAGTGCTGTTAGATTTTTGTTATGAAGGACAGAGGTTAGGAGCATGCTGTAAACACCATAGCTGCTCCACGTGACTCAAATGTATTTGTTATATCCTTGGTGATGATAATTATGTAATTCTTTTGTTTTTAGTGTTTATGCAACCGTAAAAAACTGTAAGTATGAATAATACAAGTCTCTGTTTTTCTGTGAGGTATTAGTGCCAATATTAAAAAAGTCAATCATTAGGAACTCCTCATACCTGAAATGTAACAGAAGGAAATCACTAAAACACATTTTTAAATACTTGGAAAGACTCAGAACCGGGCTTTTCATCATTTCAAAAGTTGTATTTAAACTGAGATTAAAATACCCGTGCGTGGACTCTACATAGCTACAAATCCGGTTACGTCCGAAGTTGGATTGGTTTTATTTAAGGGTGTCAGATTAAAGGGACCTAAATACAAGTGCATGTTACATTTTAAGAGCTTCATTTTTTTAAACTATTTTCTTTTTGATTCAAAGTTATGTATTTTTTCATGTTGCTCCATCGCATAAAATAAAGATCATATACATTGAAGTTCTTGGTCATGAAACAATACTTGAAAATGTTCAATGATTAAGAATGTTTTCCCAGGACCCTGAGGTGCCATATATTCATAACAGCACTTGGCTGATAAACTGCAGTTCTACTTACAAGTAGCACTTTTAGATATCTGACACCTCTCTTGTGGAATCAGTTGCCAATAGTTACCATGTTTACCACATTATAGATACTAAACCCAATATAGTTCCTCATTCCTAAACAAATGATCTGCACTGAAATAACTAATAACCCATTCCTAAAATAATGTAATTCTTCTTTGTTTGTCAAGGTGCTGTGTATTAACAGTTTATATTCTGTAAATTTTATTTGTACATCACAATTATTTGATCAGAGTGAAAGTACATTTCCCTGATAAGTTGCTTCTTTTTCATCTCTTCTCCTCGTGTGTGTCAAAGTTGGCCTAGATATAACAATTTGTCTATTTTTGTGCGTCTCCCAAAAATGACAGCTTGTCAAATGAGAGTAACATTTAATAGAACATCATTTTAAAGCTGGCAGTGTATATTAAGCACAATTATAGTGCTTATGTGTCATGAATGGGTGCATCTGTATTCACAAAGAGTCATATTCTTCTTATAGTCGTATTTGGAAAATCTCCTGCTTTCCCGTGTTTATCTGTTAAAGACAGAGGTCTGCTCTGAAGTTCAGACAAATGTTTGTTGTCAACCATCTGTCTGGCACCAGGGTAGAGAAAAGAGGGATGAGATGCACGGGCAGGAGTAAAGGACAAGTATAGGAAAGGAGGATTTTAGAAGAAAGGACGGAAACAGTGTGGCAGGGCGGGGGGTTGAGATGTTCATGGTCAGCTCACTCTCTATTCATGGATCTTAACCAGTCATGGGATAGGCCTGGAATACCAAGCACCGATGCCTCCCCTCCACCCCCCTCCTCATCTCCACAGAGCCGGTTTCCATAGCAACACAATGGGAGGTCATGGGTCAGGTGTGGTGTAGGGTGGGGCTGGCGGGTGTCTGAATGTGGGTCCATCTGGATGAGTGACCCGACATAATCAGACATCAATTCTACACTACAAGTGGAGTGAGAGACAAGCGGAGAATGCTGAGCTGATTAGTTAAGCATGAGTTTGTTATTGGTGTGTGTGTGTGTGTGTGTGTGTGTGTGTGTGTGTGTGTGTGTTTATTGAAGGGTGAGTGAAATCATCTGTTAGCCTTCTATGATGATGACATTTACAGCACCGAGGAGAAGGGAAGATGATGGATCAAGAAAGATGTTGCAGGATGAAGACGAGTGCTAGCATGAAATTTGCCAGATGGTTCATTTGGCAAAACTGGCACTCTTCCAAAGGAGAGCACCATTTAAAGTGCAGTATTATCACTCACACATGGGTTGTTTTATCACTAAAACTGAACATTTTACAAGCTTTAAATTCAGATCAATGTAATTACGAAGAGCACTTTTCCTGGACCTTGGTGCTAAATAACTTATTACGTTTTTAATGCTGGGGTGTTCCATTGAATACATGCAGAGGGTTCTGCTGGGAGTTGTTCATTAAAGGTTGTTTTTGGGAACTGCTTTCTTTTCATTAAAAAAGTAAAATGACTATAGCTTGTTCACAATTACATGGATCTGAATCACAGTAACTGAAGTAGTACAAGTGCACAGAAAAGGGAAATTTCCTGTTCTGGATTACATTAGATGAGGGGTGTCCAAAGTCAGTCCTCAAAGTCCAGTGTCCTGCAGAATTTTGATGTTTCAACACACCTGGATGAAATGGTGGGACCATTAGTTTGCCTCTGCAGAGCCAACTGACATCCTGAAGGAAGGATTCAGCCACTTGTGTTGGAGGATACATCGAAAAGCTGCAGGAGAGAAGCCCCGGAGGACCGGAGTCAGAATACATTTTCATGTAAACAGGGACCTTAGAGAAGTTAGGACGCCAGGAAAAATCTAACAATTTCTTGAGTTCTAAGACTTTTCTTATAATCTTACCTTAGTAAGATAAAAACTACTCACAAAGCTTCTTAGACTATAATGCCCGGTATACACTGTGTGATTTTCAGCCATCACAGACAGCCAAGGCTGGAAACAGGTGCATCTCCATCAGCTGTGTGCATGTCGGATTGGACAAACCAGACTGCTTTCATTGTTGTTCTCTTATTGTGACAGCCTAAACCAAGACTGATGATTTGGAACCAACACATTTTTTCTTCCTGTTGGATTTATTTTTGTGCCTGAAGCAGACTTTTATGCACTGAACGGGGACATTTTGCCAATTTTTTCCCTTTTTTTAATTAAAGGACATTGACGTTTGATAAAAGTCGGACACTCAAAGAGAAATCTTTAATTTATTACTGGACTATTTTTTTATTAAACATATTTGATTGTGGTTTTGTCTTGGAAGGATTTGGGATTGAAAAGCAGAGCATGCAGCTGAACAATTGACTTTATTTATATTAAATCCAGCCAGTGCTGTAGATCTATGACAGACGCTGATGTGGCGCATGCCGACAAAGTTTCTCATTGTCGTACGAGATTCCGTTGTAAGTGGTGATCATACAATGTGCACAGATCAGAGTTGACGTTCTACCAAAGGTAATTAAATCCACATCACACAGTGTGTCATGGAAAATCACACAGTGTGAGAAGACTATTAGAGGGCTCCTAATGTGAGAAAATGTTAGGAGTAGTGAGGAGGACCTTTAGTGAGCCTAAAAGTGTCTTAAGCAGGGAGTATAGTGGGATCAGAGAGAGCTGATTGGCTGATCCACCACCTAAACTGTGGAGGAAATGAGCACAAAAACTTTTTTAACAATCATACAATTATTAATGTATTAATGTGTGTTGCCCTGTGACAGACTGGCGACCTGTCCAGGGTGTACCCCGCTTCTCGCCCAGTGAACGTTGGAGATAGACACCAGCAACCCCTGCTACCCCATGAGGGATTAAGCGGGTTGGAAAATGGATGGATGGACAATTATTAATGTGTAGGTATAATAAACTTTGTCATCCCCATAGAGGATGTGTGTGGTGTGCGTTCTGGGTTCACCCAAGAAAAATCATGACAAGGTAAAGTATTGAATAAAAAGTGGAAAAACTTACAAAGAAATATATGGCACAGAGGAATGTTTATATTATTTACAGACTGAAAAATGCTCTCAGTATTTAAACAATTAAAAAGAAAAGGAAAACGTTGCAGAAAAATGCATACATGAATACATACTCTAGACAAAATAAAGTCTAATAAATAAATCAGATCTGCAGTGAACAAGGATTCACTGAATTATTCTGATTATGATCAACCACTTTTGTTTTGTCTTTTGTTTGTTTTTGCATGTAAATAGTTCCTTAGCTTAGCTTCTTTTTATCTTCATTTTGCTTAGTAGTTTAGTTAAGTTTCACTAGCCTAGTAGAGAGGATTTATTAATCAAAATATTGCGTTAATTCAGATAAACAGCATTACATAGTGATGTTCTCTGGATGTTCATTTTATTTCTGTTATTAAATTATTGAACTCGAAAAGAAGTTGTCACTCATTTATTCTATCTCATCTTTGACTTGATTTCTCCACGGAGTGCTTCTCGCTTTCCAGGCTGTTGTATGAGAGACTAATTGATCTGCAGCAATGAGCTTTAATTGATCGATTTGCCTTTCAACACTTCTTTATTCTCCTCCCAGAGCTGTGCAGACAGAGGTCCTGCTCCTCTGTCCTGTTCAGTTTTCTCCACCTTATTTCCACCATTTTATGTTGCTCATTTTGCCAAATCCACCTTCTTTATACCAGCAGGCAATCCCAGTAATATGCTGACAGGTGCACATTAACACTATAGTTGGTAATCCTGTTCAGAAATACTGGGTAAAATGGTCGTTCCATCCTGAAAGTAGTTAATGCATTATGTATTCAGAAAAAGGAGTTTTTAAAAAATTAGATCTCTGTGGGAGCTGCAGGCCTTTAAAAACTCTGACCAATCCTGCCATTCAGACCGCAGTGCAGGGATTGGTCAGAGGATTGGTCTTGCTCTCACATCCTCTGTCCCTCATGTTCCGGGTATCGCTTTATCTACTGGTTGTCCCACATGCCAATCATTTGTTTTACTGCATTTTTTTTTTTTTAATTTCATTACTAATTTTGTATACCAGTTTACTTATTGTTTTATGGTTGATCATTTGCATTTTATGATTGTGTATAGCACTTTGGTCCTGTGGTTGTTTAAAGTGCTTTATAAATAAATAAAATTGGTATGGTATGACGCACTTACGTAACGTCAACGTGCGTTGCACTTTCCTTGTTAGTTTCCGCTTGCTGCTTGCGGAAACTAACAACAACCAGCAACGGTGTCAACCACACCTCCTCAAAAAGATGAACACTTCTGTTTTCTCCTTCCTCAGAGTCACTCTTAGCAGCATCTGAATCCCTCTTAATCTAAGTCTTTTGTAGGAATCTTTAGGCTAAGATGGGAGCTCTCTTAGAGCACTCTGAGAACCTTTGGGAATACAGGCCGAGGTCCTTTTAGTATCAAAAAGTCAAACTGGGATTAATAAAAATAATTACATTGCTAATATTTACCTTATGTGTTAAAAGGTTGTCGTGGAAATCTGCAGAGTTCTAATGTTTTCAGTACACACTTTGATGAGGCAATCATATTGTTAACTTATCCAGTATGTGCACTGGTAGACTGCCCCAGTTTGCCTGTTTTTGTTGAGCTGATATAGGCCACATCATCCAATTTGGTGACCTCTGAGGCCATGCTAACGGGGATTGCCATAGGCTTAGTGGAGCAAAACTCACATCATACAGCACTTGACAAAGTAGTTCAACTTTTTTATGCACAAACTGTATTTTTTATTTAGTGCAGATCAGAGCGATTATATCTTAGGATGAATCTAAAGCTGACAAAATGTGAACACGTGTCTGAAAGAATAACTTAATAAGGTTGTGCTGTAGACCCATCATGTACACGAACACACATGCTCAGAAAATATAACATGAAAAGCAAGCAGTTCTAAAATAGAGACTACGTTCCATCTCTTGAACACAGAATCTGTCTTCAGGCAGGGCAGAGAGTGGTGCAGATGGGAAAAGGTACAGCATGTGGGTGACTTTCATTGAAATGGGCTCTAATTATGCTGTAAAACAGTGCCGGCGGCAGCAGAGAACAATGCGGCTCCTGCAGAGGGAGAGGGAGATGTGGTAACTTAAACACTGTCAGCTGTGCTCACAGGGACAGCTTATTCGACCTCTGTTTACACCGCGAATTTGGCCCCATTCTCCCTGAGTCATTATCAGCCTCTCTTTGCCCTGCTTTATCACTCCTGCAGATAGGCAAGTGTGGGAGAGTACATATTTGCCTCTACATGGTGAGAAATGCCACCATCACTTGTTAGTAAATACACACATGTTTGCTACAGCAGTCAAAGACAATTTTTTATCCACAAAAACAATAATAATAAAATGTAGTGAACTCCATTTGAAGCTGTCCAAAATGACTGAGTTGTTTCTTTTAGCCCTGCCATTCACCATTCTTACCAATGACACCATATGTTTGGTATAAGTTCTACAAACTTTGTAGTTGTAAATGCTACAGTGTGTACATTCTGAAACATACAGTTTGTAGCCAGAGGCATAGGTAATTGATCAATAGAATATCTTAAAGATGCCATAACATCACTGTATAAACCATTTCACGTAGTTGATATTGCTGCATATCTTACTTCTCAAAAGAATTTAATGAAAAAGAAATTAAAAAACCTGAGCTTGTTTTGTCAGGCCAAATGTCTCTTCTCAGTAAAAGGATTGGTTGAGGTAACGATATGCAGCTCTACCAAGCTGACTTCACTCTTATTGGCTACAACCACATTTGGAAAACTGGTCACAGTGCATGTACATATTTGGTTTGTGAAAGACAAAAGAAAAATGCTCACAAAATTGTATACTCCTCTGTATAAATGACAAGTGTTTTTTTTTTGTTGTTGTGAAAGAAATGTGACCACAATTCAGTGCTCTATAACCCATCCCTAAACCTCCGGTTAGCAGGCCAGAGACTGTTGGTGGAACCTTAGACTCATTCTTTAGTCCATGACACAGACAACCTTTAAGGCTAGGTTTAAAATTTTCCTTTTTGACAAAACTTTTAGCTAGAGTGGCTTAAGTTATCCTGAGCTATAGTACTGCTGCTATAGGCTTAAGCTGCTGGAGGACATAAATACCTATTTCCCTCACTCTGCGGAATTCTCCTACTACTCTCCAATTTTACATTATTTCTCTTAAAGGTGTATAGCTAGGTTATTTGACTTTTTTATTTTCACGTCAGTAACTCACTCTGGTTGCATTTAAAGTTTTTAGGAAAGATTATCAAGTCCTGCTGGTGTATTCGTTTTTTTTGTGCCATTTTACGCTTTGTTTTTGCTCAGTTTGTTAGTAAATAAAGCTCTTTATTTTTAATAACAGAAGTATGACACTGCGCATGTGCAATAGGGGATAAAACAAACAAGCAGCTAACGGCTATTAGCATCTCCCAGCAAAGTAGTGGAAACAATGAAGAATGGTCCAATATCCAGTGAAAAAAAAACAAAACACAAAAATACATGATTCCAAGAGGGAAAACACTGGAATCGCTCTGGGATTACAGTATGAATGTTGGTGTTCACTGAAGCGGAAGCTACCCGCCGAGGCTCAGATGTGACTGCAGAGTTGATTGACGTGAGTAAATGCTCTGATTTATACTATGATAATAGTGTGAGCAATACGCCTCTTAGCCTCTAGAATCTTAAGTACAAACAACATTATCAATGGATAGATCGATTGATTGGTTCTCCCCTTAATGCTGTGTCTTTGGTTCCCTTTATGAAAAGGGAAATTAATTTATCTATGATGTTCTGATATAAGGGCTCTTAGAGTTCCTGTAGATTGGTGTATTTAATTAATAATGGTTGGTCTTCAGTCATGCTGAGCTGCTGCTTTACGGTGAGGCATTTAAGTGGGTCAGGCTCGGTCTGCCTTATTTAATTTTGATTTATTAATTTATTTGTTGCCATATGATAATTCTGATTGTTCTAGATGGCACCATGTCTGTTTATCTGCTCATCGTGCCTGTTGTGGGGCTATATTAGGCTCAAAAAGGACTATTAATACATTATCAGGATGGACGCTTGGTGTATATAACCTTATTTTAAAACCGACAAATGAGTTTTGGTCTGTTTTTTATAAGTATATAACGTGGCGATATACCTTTAAAGCTGTGGCTCTCTGGTTGGGGAACATGTGCACCTTCTCTGCTGACTTACTACATTCAGCAAAGCAAAAACACTTTTATTTAGGCCAGCTGTAATTTGAACAAAAACTGGACTGCAGTGTTAATTCACATTTTTTTCTCATCGTTCTGCATATTGTCATTAAATTCTGAAGCATTTGTGTCTTTTTCTTGTGATAAAACTCATTCCCTTATTTCTTTAAAAATCCCACAGTACATGCAGAAAGTACTCAACAACAGAGATAACTGTGATGTTCCAAAATCTTGTAGGTTCTCCAAAACTAACTGAAAGTCGAAATAGAAATTTATTAAATGTAACAAAAAGGATGCATTTGATTAAGGAGTCTGCCAAGTTACCAACTGAATTAGCTGCAGGGATTCCCAAGACATTCTCCTGTATTTCCCATATGTCTGGATAAGACACTAGAAAGATTGCAAGTCATGAGCCTTTTCTTCCAGAGAGAATATCCAAGCCTGACTAAAATTTCTCAAAACCGTGTGGGAGAATGTATTATGGTCTGATGGCAATTTCAACAGGTCTGTTTTGGTCCAAAAAGAGAACTGGACATTCACAATGGAACACACACTGAGCCGTGGTGGTGGCTGCTCTGGGATTGTTCAGAGGGGTTTTACTAATGGTTGGTTAACTTCTGAATAGTACCAAGTACCAGTTTGCTGTGACACACAACCTTCAGGTATGTGCTAGAACACCAAAGATGAACAAATATGTCATTTTTCAGCATCACAGTGAGTCCAAATCAATGTATTAACAGCGTCATCAGGGGAAAATTGAAGTCTTGGAATGTCTTAGAGACTAGAACATCTCAGGAGTCACCTGAAGATGGCTGAGAATCTGAAATATCCTCACAGTTTGATAAACTATGAGAACTCTCACAAAGCAATGTGGGCAAATATTACCAAATCCTGCTGTGGCATGGTGAAAGAGTCCTAACAAAGAGACTGAACACTGAGATCCTGTTGTAGGGTATTTATTAACTAAGTATTAGTTTAAGGGTGTGCACACATATGCAACCAGGTTAAAACAACTTTGTTATTTTTTTACATTGTGTCCCCCTAACAGACTTGTTTGTTTTTAGTTGAATTGCACAGCAGCAGCTTGCAGCAGAGAAAATAAGGATAGCACATCTCAAAGTTTTCTCAGTTTCTATTTTTCTAATGGGGCCATTGACATCAAATTCCCATCAGATGTCAGCAACAACCCAAGTATTAAACACATACAAAGAAATTGTTGCAAATTGGTCCACAAATGCAGTCAATGATAACAAAAAAGAGAAATAACAAGGGGATAAAGTATTGAACACGTGAAGAAAAGGATGCTCAAAAAGGCATAGAAAGCCAAGAAATCAGCTTTCATTTCCCCGTATTTAGAAACCATTTCTGCTGCTGTGTGCAAATCTAAAGAAAAAAGTTTTCTCAAAACACTTTTGCAAAATATGCCAATGGAAATGGCTACAGCTGCAGTTCTAAACTTCTGACTGTTCCAGTTGGCACAGCTGGAGCCACAATCTGGAGGTAACACAGTTTCAAGATGAACCAGCCACAATCAGGCATCCCTCATAAGATTTCTGACAAAGGAATCCAGAGTGTTGTCCAACAACCAAGGAGCTTCAGAAGGACCCAGAAAAATACAGTTTTTCTCATAAAGCCAAAACATAATGTGGCCACTGTGGCTACTATATACACTTACTCGGCAGAAATCAACTAATGAAAAGGCATGTTGCAGTCTGTTTGGAGTTTGCTACAGAAGATTTGGACCAACCAATAACATATTGGCAGAATATACAGTAATCTGGTCAGATGTGGCCAAAGATGAACTCTTTGGATGTCATTGCACTCACTATGTTTGGAGGAAGAATGGTTCTGCCCATCCTCCCAAAAGCACCATATCAATAGAGCAGGTTGTAGGAGTGAACATCATGGTATGTGTTTATTATCATGTGGTACTGGAAGACATTTGAAAGAAGGATTAATGGAGAGATGTACCAAGCAAGCAAGACAATATTCCCCACTGCACAGACAAGGAAACTCTTGACTAGTTTCAATTAAAACAAAAGAATAATTGTTAGAACTGCCCAGTCAATTACTTGTAAACGGTTGAAATTCTGTGGAAAGGACCAAAATTGAGGGAGCATAACAGACCCCCAGAACCCTCAAGAGTTAAATAAAATGTGTGTGGAAGAATGGGTCAAAATCACAGATGAGCGATTCATGTGAATGGTTTCTCCATAAAGGAGAAGTTTTATTACTGAGAAAATGTTTATACATTCAATATATTTCTGTTATTGTGCTCAATACTTTTTACCTGTGGCATCCCAATTTTAGTTTTTACCTCTAAACTTTATTTGTGAACTATTTCACTCTGATTTGTTTGTATGTGTGAATTAGCTGGGTTGTGGCCAGTGTTTTCTGTGAATTCTGTGACAAATGTCCCATTTTAATATTTAAGCTGAAAAAGCATTGACATGTTCAATACTTATTTCATCCCTCTGTTTGCAACATTAAAACCACAATGCTCCTTTAAGGGTCCTCCTTGTCTGTTTATGTGAGTGCTAAAATGTTTTTTTATATGTTACATATTCAGACAGTACACTTAGGCTATATTTTTATTGAGCAATGATTGATTTACTGACTGATGACGCCTGTAGTTTGTGTCCTGTGGGGATCCGTACCCAATGCGGACAGCAGCTCCTCATACTGGGTCCTGGGTAGGCGGAAGTACTGCTGGAAGGGACCGTCACCCAGACTCAGCTCCAGGTGGTGGTACTCGGCGAATCGGGCGTGTCTCTGGATGATCTGGTGGACCCAGGGGCGCTGACGCCGTTGATTTGCACATTACATACCGCACTGTGACTTGCTTGGTATAATCCATGTCCACCATGTTGAGTTGAACAGACAGCAGAAACCAACAAGCAGATAGACGCTCCTTCTATTTGATGACGTGGTGAAAGCGAGCTGAGTTAGCACCAATTGTTTGCAAGAGAGAGGTGAAATGTCAAGCAAACAATGACAGGCGACCAATGAGAAAAATTTGCTTAGTTTGCGTTCAGTGTGAACATACCGTTAGAGTTTTGTGGAATACACTTAAAAGTTCAGTCTGCCCATTTCAACCAATTTCAATGAATTCTCATTTTACCAAGAAGTGTAACAGCCCAAAATGAACATGACATTCTTGTATGTGACGGTCACACCCGTGCAGCTTAAAAGGCAGCCCAGTGAGAGGGTCCTTGAAAACTAGTGCCAAATTCTACAGTTTGCAATAGAAAATAATTTTGAAAGCTTGGTTTTAGACCTCAGGCCTAAATGCAGGAAGAATGGTTCTGTGAGGGGTTTTTCATGACAAAAGCAGGAGTTTATCCGTTCAGCGGTGATACAACTGTCTGGGGTTGCATGTGATATCAGTAGCATCCAGTAAACAGAAACTATTAAACCATGATGCCTTCATTAAGACTGTCAGTGGCAAAGCACGAAGTAATTAGTCGAAGCCTGTCACTTCCATTAATTGTTCCATGGGTGGAACATTTAGGGAGATATCAAAGGTCAGCCTCATTAAAGGAGACAGTAGTGTCAGAGCAGCTGGTTCTTGTTCATTGCTAGTGTCCAAGGCCGAAAAAAATCCACACAATCACTGTTATTACGCTTTCACAGTGGATAAGCCCCTCATTGGAAGTGGGGAAAAGGACATGCAGTACTGTCATAGTACATGTCTTTTTTTATTGAACAATTGCAGATTTTTAACATAGAATAAAACCCGCTTTGATGCAGTGGTATATGAAGCATTCCAAATGACCTTCTGTTTGTGATTTCCAGCAACAAGTAACAGGTTTTAAAATGTGAAGATTTCAAAAATGCAAAATAAATCAATTGACAAATTGTATGACATTGTTTTGTACAGTTTAAAAAGGTTTTAATGTGATACCAGAGAAAGTGACGAGAACTTTTGATCCAGTTAGTAATTTTCATTGCCGGGAAAACCTTGGGGAAATAGAACCAATAAATTCCACAGATAAACCCCTAGCGGTGCTCACGCACTTGCCCTTTCTGCTGGAGCCCAATTGTTTCTTCTTTCATCAATCTGTAAAAGTAAAAATTACCCTCTGCAATCATTTCCAGCCAAAACGGTTTTGATATTTAGCTATTTATTTAAGTTCTTGTAAGAATTCTGCACTGGTTGGATCAACGGCACACACAGGCCTTCTCCACTTACCTTAGTCCTCATGCAGTACTGAGTGGCAGAGCAAACCGCTGCAGCCAACACACTTTTCCTCTGACCTGTAGCATCAGACAGACAGGTAATCACAGGTCCCAATATTGTTTGGTGCAAAATTAAGCACAATATCCAACATTATAGCACTGCTTAAAACATAACACGGGTTCTGGGCCAATGTTTCCCAAAAAGAGGGGTGGGAGGCATTTAGGTGTCACACCTGCTGAAAAGCCTTGCCTTTACATACGAATCATGTTCAACCATCCATGTTTAACAAATAACCTACAGGTTTTATACTCATGAAATCCAGGATTTCAAAGCCTTGTGCAGCTGTTTACTGAACTTTGTCAGGTTTAATGAAGCGAAAGAGAGAGATAATGACAACTGCAGCAAACAGACACACAGGCAGAGAATTTCTGGACTGTTTTACTGTTTTACAAATTAAACCTGTTCCTATTTTTTTGTTTCGTTTAAAATCTTAATTTCATTGATGTGAAAGTCTGAAAGAAAAAAAACTTGACCACAACCATTTTTGGAAAAGAATGTCAAGTTGCTTTTACAATAAAACAAACATGCACCGCTGCACTCATAATTACAGCATCCTGGTCAAAACTCTGTTCTTTTTCTGTCCCCTTTAGTCAATCAGTTCTATTTATCCAAGCATTTAAATTTCAATAGTTGAGGAATCAGTTTGTTAGGTAATGAACATTACAGGCTAATATATGTAGAAAGGTAAATATAATGCATTATGATACAAAGCACCACTCAAAATTCATGAATAAATAGGAAAATGTTACATAGCTAAAGTAACATAATAATGGGGGCCATTATGGATATTAACTGCTGTCTCGCCTCTTTAGTACATAGTTGTATTTTGTAGAAAATATCAGATTCTTGATTTTTACTTTATTTAGTCAGAGCAAAGTTTTAGGTTGGGGTAGTTTTTGATTATTATTTAATATATTTTTGGTTATTAAAAGTAAGGCACAATATGGCCATGTTCTTCCTGATTTTACCTGGTATTCATGTAGGTTTTCAATTTGATCATTTAGCTTAGCCTCTCTGATTAGACATTTGCTGATTGCGTTATAACAAAAATAAATATCTAAGTGAAATACATCCGGCTGTGTTTTTCTATAAATAAATTTGCCGATGGGCGCCCATTTTTTTTACCTTAAGCACCTGTCCCTCAAAATGTCTGTGCATGTACATAAAAAGAAATACAGCAATCAGTCCTACTGTAGGAACCCTGGATGTGTTGGGAAGAGTAACAATGTTCTCACTGTAAGTTTTCTTTAGGTACTCCTGTTTACTTCTATATGCCCCAAACATGCATGTTATAGGTTCAATAGTGCTGCTTAAAGTAAGTCTGTGTGCACAGCCGTCTGTCATTTATGTCTGTGTTGGTCCTGTAATAGACGGGTGATCCCTCCAAAATGCTGGTGCCTATCTCCAGCAGTCACTGGGCGAGAAGCGGGGCCCACCCCGGTCCCCCCCCCCCCCCCCCCTTTATACATTCTAATTATATTTGTCCCATGAGTTCAACCCATCCCTTAGGGAGCAGTGGACTATCAGGGTCTAGGGCTAAGGGTCTTGCTCAGGGACCCTGAGTGGCAGTCTGTGGGATTCAAACCGGGGAACATTCAGCTGTCCCAGGACACATGCTCTAACCCCACTCCCCAAGTTGTGTCACTGGTCTAACCATTTTTGTGTTTGGAATGGGGGTGTTTTTGACAACTGCTCCAAGGACAATTAGGAAGAAAAACACATTTTTAAATGGTTTGATGTAACTAAATATTAGGCCTACATTTTTTCCACAAACAGGCTTATTTGAATACTAAAAACCTTTATTTGGTTGAGGGAGGGCCAAGTTGTAGGCCCTCCATCTACCATGGGCTCGGGAGAATTGGGATGTTTGTCCGCCCTTATCGGCAACCTCGACTGGTTCAATAGGATTTAAGATGGTAAGTAGCACCTGGGTGCTGCTAATCAAATGATTAATTCATCAGTAACATTATGACTGACTACCTCTATAAAAGCAGGAATGTTTGACAGCTTACTGTTTTTGGGAATTCAGGGGTGAGTTAACACTTGAGACTAATGTGAAGATGCAAAGATCTGTTTGTCAAAACCAGACAAAAATCAGCACTATAATAATACAGTTATTATTTATGAATCCTAATATGGTGTGCTGTATTCAGTCTTGGAATCTTTCTTTTTTGCATGATTAAATACTTAAATAATAATTTCTGTGTGGTACCATTATAAAAGTGTCATAAATGATTCTGAGAATGCTTCAGGTCCACGTAGCGAGGAACATCTTGATATTTTATCATCTTCACCCAAAGCAAACTTCTCCACGCCCAAAGAAGCCAAACTCTCCAGTGACTGGCAGCCTCTGCCCTCCCACCCAACTAATGGGCTCTCAGTTGTTTTTGTCCTGCTGAGAGTTTCTCTGTGGGGTTGCTCGTGTCGCTCTAATACTGACAAGTCCATTTGCTCCCTGCTCCTCCTCCCGTTGGCTGACCCTCCATGATGAACAGCGGTTGTCACGGCAGTTAGGTTGAACTGACAACGCTGGGTCCCAAGAGACCCATGCGGACACATTCTTGGCCTTTAGATGCTGTTTGACGGATGAAGCTAGCAGGGCATGTCATTTATACACAAGATAAATTGTTGCAATGCCTAAAAACAGTCAGCCCATCCACTGGTAGAAAAATAAGGCTCAAAGCAAAGTGAGGGGCATTATAAAGGGTAATGTTGTCTATAGCTTGGATGATTTAGGCTAATTATAATTTATGAACTTTATGATTTAAATGAAAAAAGCAACTTTAAACACACTAATTTTTGGAAAAAAACGTAAAAGATTATTTGTTGTGTAACAATATAGATAGATCTTTGACCATCATTCTACATCTCCTTGCATATTTAATTGCTTTTTTATTCTGGCTTGTAGCATCTAAATAGATGTGTCGCCTGTAATTACATATCTAGATATTATAAGCCAACTTATGTGTTTCCAGAGAGGAAGTCTAAGTATAAATGTTTTAAAGTGGAAGTTAATGAAGTTAAAAGGTTGAAATAGGTCTCTTCTCAGTATACATAAAGTCTCTCAGCCATCAGTCTGTGTTAATGGTGTCATTTATATTGTTGTTTGCTTCAGACCATTGGATGAATTGTCCTGCTCAAGTAAGTTACAGAGTTTAAACCTGAGTTCTTAAAGAATCTTCTGCTGGTCCAATCAGCTTTTGCTTACATTTGTCCAAATCTGGGCAAGTTCAGCTCATTAACGAAAACATGTCTTTAGGTCTTTAGCACGCTAAAAGCAACTTTTACAGGGAGACGCTTCAAAAAGAGCATGTCTGTTGACTGTAAAGTCACTGAGATGAAGAACAGGAACAAATCTGCAAGGAACCAATCTTCCACAGGTGGACAAAGCAAAGACTTCGAGAACCACAACATTTGAGAGGCATTATCAGGTGAAAGGTTCTGTGTATTCATTTTAATTATGTTGTTCCCTCTCTAACATAACATTTAAGGCGTTCATATTTAGAGTAGCCAAGATTCCACATGACAGCAGTTCTCATGAATTATGTGTTTACGAATGTTAGTGATTATATTTGAACCATAGTTAAAATGGTGAAGGACATGAATCATTTTCCAGTCTTCAGTCTATCTTTGCCATGGTTCCATGAGCTTCCATGAGCTGTGCGGCTGAATGCTACATTGTTGGAAACAGTTAGAGAGTCACACATCAAGCTGGAATGTTACCTGTCAGCATGTTACACAAGTTCACAATGTTCAGCTCACACCGTTTAAAAGCAAATATATTAATGCAACACAGCATTAAAATCAGGGGCAGGTCACAACTTCAACAACATGATCTTTATTTACAAATAAAATAAAATAAAATATTTTTTTTTGATTTTCAGTTCTACTGTGTTCCAGTGTAGTTGAATGTTTTTGTATTCACCCATACACATCGTTGAATTGAGCTGTTCCAATCACCTCCATGGCCACAGCATGCCGAGACATGTTGGACTGTTCCTCTCCAAAATATGAGGGTACAGTTCTGGGACGCCTCTTCCTGTTTCAACATGACTACCTCAGTGCATCGGAAAATGAATTTTGTGTGGATGAATGTGAATGTGGACTGTACAGAGTCCTGAGCTAAGCCCAACAGAATACCTTTTGATTTAGAGGGTGAAAAGTGAGCCAGGTCTTCTTGCCCAACATCAGTGTGTGACCTCACAAATGCTCTTCTGGGATATTAGCCCAGACTTCTCATAAACAGACTCCTAAATCCTGTAAATAGCCTTCCCAGAGGAGCTGAAGCTGTTTTAGCAGCAAAAGGTGGATTAAGAATGAATTTTACTTTCATTTGTTTGCATGGAGGCAGATGAGCAAATATGTCTGACAATATAATGTAGAACTCTGCTGCTTTCAGACTTTATTGTCATTCAGCTGCGCGTTCACAAAGCACAGTTGAGTGAAATTTCGTTGCAAGGCTCCGAGTAAAAAACAGAAGGCAAAAGAGAAACACTCAATATAAAAGTTTGTCATTTGCCAGGAATGCAGCAAAGCACCAAGCTTTGATGCCAAAGCTTAAATCAAAAAGACTAACATTTGAATTATCTTGTCAGGTAACAAACGAAGATCCTAAAATGTATCCAATGAAATTTGTCCTTTCAGACTATCATTTTAAAAGCCGTGTCTTTCAAAGCACCTGAAGCTTTAATAACAACACTGATTTCATTTAGGTGCAACAATTTCCACTCATGACCATGAGAGACTACACAGTTACCTGAATGTTGATTGTCATAAAGCATCAGAAATGGCAGCATAACAAACTACCATACACACACGTGTCTGATCTTACAGAGTTAACACAGAGCACAAGCTGAGGCACATTGTTCAGCTATCTGTTACTTTCACAGTAAATGATAAAACCAGCTGAGGATCAAGATCATGTAAACTGTGGAACTAAAGAAAAGGAGGCTTAAAAAATGGCTTCTCTTCTTACTGAGAAACTCATTTAATAAAACTGTTAAGACAAGATAGTGGCGTTTAACTTATGGACAAACACATTATAATTAGAAGTTGTTATATAGTTGTTTGTTATGTCAGTGCAGATGGGATCCCTGATTGCTCCGGCCCCAAACCCAGCCCCAGCAGCCCCACTGGGCCGGTCGCTACTTCTTGGCCTATGTTTGTAAAAAGAGCCAAAGACTCCCCTCACCGTGGCAAATGAGGCGCGTGACTCATCAGACCAAACGCAGGATTACTTGGTAATGATCTGGCAAATGGTTTTGAAATTGTAATTATGTGCCCCTCAGCTGGGTCTAGCAACAGGGAGGGGAGGGGGGAGGGGCAGGTGACAACAAAGAGACTCAAAGTAAGGCGAGAGAAATGGATGGCAGTCAGGACAGACTTCACACGCCAAGTAACAATAACAGGAGTCCTCCAAGGATCAACGAAGTTCCTAATGAATACTAGAGCCCAACACTTAAAATCTTAAAATGATCATAAAGAACTGTAAATTGTCTCTCTGTGTGTATGAGGTGTCTAAGAGTGAGCTCTCCGCCTGGGCTCATCTTCCAAGTTGTGGAAACAAACAAAGACTCACATCAAGAACTGATACCAACCAGAAAGCTTGCCTTGGTGCTTTGCTGCCATCTGCAGGTGGCGAGGAAGATCACATGGAGTGAAGCTGGGTCCAGAGGAGTGGTCCTTCAGCAGTGTGAGGGCAAAACCCAGGATCTTCATTGCTCAATGTGCTGGCTTTAGGTGACTCCAAACATGCAGCAGTGTAAGGGTGAACATTTGCAAACCCAAAAAATGTTTCCTTCAAACAAATCATGCTACTTCAGAGTTTTTCTAATTCTATCGCCATAAATTTTAACATGCTAATCCAGGCCTTTAGAATGCTTCCTCCCACTGGTAGGTTAATTGGTCTCTCTAAATTCTCCTTAGGTGTGAGAATGGCTGTTTATCCTGTTTGTCTCTGTGTTGCCCTGCGATAGACTGGTGACATGTCCAGGGTGTACCCCGCCTCTCACCCATTGACAGCTGGAGATAGACACCAGCACCCATCACGACCCCACAAGGGATGGATGTGTTAGAAAATGGATGGATGGGCCTTCAAACCCTTCCTTTATTTATGTGGAGCATAAAAGTGGCTGATGTCTCTCCTTCTTTGCTTTGCACACAACTAAACCTCTGTTCTCCTGAGCAGTAAACTGCCAGATGTGTTGTTCTATGGGGTGCTCACTTGATGCTGAGGATTCCATTAATTAGCTGTAATTGATCAACCAGAGCATCAACTTGCCTCTATGGAAACAGGAAGGGTGTGCTCAGTTATTCCAAACACAGCCTTTCCATGTTGGTGACATACTCCAATAATAAATAATGGCAAAGTGAGAGCTGTTGTGAGTTTTTATACGTTCTTTGTTAATTATAAATAGCCTGGGAAAGATCAAATCATTTAATATTGTCCTGATACATAAAACAAAGACAAAAAAATTGACTCATGACTGTAGTTAAATAGTTATAATGAATGCTTCGGTGATGAGCATAAGGTTTACTATGGTTCTGGACTTGTGCTTTCACCACAGCATCTTTTAAAGAAACTTCCCTGGAAGGTTTCTTTCTTTTGATAAATATGATCTAATTTAGGGCAGCACGTTGGAGCTTTTATTAACACTGTTGCCTTGCAGCAAGAAGGCCCTGGGTCGGAACCTGGTTCTGAAGTCTAACTACATGGAGTTTGCACGTTCTCCCTGTGCATTCATTGGCTCAGACCCGCCCCTGTCAGTGAGTGCTGGAGAAAAGCATCTGCCACCCAATCCCCCCCCCCCCCCCCCCCCCCCCCCCCAAAAAAAAAAAAAAACTTCATGTCAGGATAAGTATAGAAAAAAGATCTCAAATATTAGAAATAAGATAGTGACCTGCATCCAGTAAAAGTATCTAATGTTGAATGGCAAAATGTATTCAGTTACCCACAGCAGCCTATATGCCAAGTTCTGACCTTTATTTTGAAGAGGACACCTGTCCAGGAATCCTCTTATCGGATTAACCTTTCTAAAGGAAACTGCGAGTGTCGTGTAAGTCACAGGTTTTTCAATTCCAGCGTGGATCAACACAGCACTGCTCTGAGAGACAGCTACTATGATTCCACAATGTCAAAGGCAAACCAAAGCGACTCAGAGGAGGAAGAGGAGGGTGACACTGAGACTGTATGGTGCGGAGGAAGAAGCGGCTCATCCTTCTGTTTCCTCAGCAGTCTGCTCTCAGGTCAGATCCTGCTGTTGTTATGTGGCGCGAAGTCTGGGTGCAAGGAAGGTACGGCAGCCTGGATGGTGACTGTGGGATTCCTCCTGCTTATCACACACACACACACACACACACACACACACACACACACACACACACACACACACACACACACACACACACACACACACACACACCTGTGTGTTTGAGCAGGGCTTGTGTAAGAGGTTGCGTGTGACAGAACAGGCGCTGTTTGCTGACAAACGGTGACGTCAGAGTGTGCGCCGCTTGTAGTCTTTTAAATGGGAACAGAGGCTACAAGGCAGCGGAGATGAAGTCGTAGCTGAACCCTCACATATCGTTTAACAGCTGAATGTGTGCGTCGAGTGTTACTTCTCTCGACAGGAAGTGTACCCCTGTGCTGCTTAATGTGGCGGTTTGTCTTGAGTTCGCCTAAACGAGTCGTTTTGAACGTCACGTCGTTTTAGCCTAGCCTAGCCTAGCCGTGACGCGTCGGCGTTAACGGGATGTTTCACAACAAGGAAGCCGGTCGGATCAGTTACAGAAGCCGCCTGTGTGGCCACAGGACCCCCTGTCTGGTGTGTTTGAGCTAAACTGCCGCTGCTTGAACAGGTTTTCTACGAAAGTGGAGCTGCATCCCCAGCGTTGGCAGCATGCTGAACATCCCGAGCCAGTCGTTCCCGGCGCCCAGCTCCCAGCAGCGGGTCTCCCCGTCCGGACAGTCCGGGAGGAACAAGGTAAGCCTGACAGCACACGGAGCCCAGCAGCGCTCATGTCTCTGCCAGATGCAGAACCCAGAAACAGTTTTCTCCGCCTTTGGATCCCCTCCTATGCATAAATTCCAAGCTGGTTATATTTACATTTAAATTGTCGAAGTATTCCGGAAACAGCTTCACAGCCTCCTGCTTCCATCCCTGCGTGTGACAGGTGGCCCTGAAGCCGGGCCACAGTCTGATGGACTGGATCCGCTTCGCCAAAAGTGGAAAAGACCTGACCGGGCTCCGAGGGCGCCTGATTGAAGTGACCCAGGATGAGCTGCAGAAGCACAACAAGAGGGAGGACTGCTGGACCTGCATACGAGGTGAGTTCTGAGGGGCTGCAGCTAGATCTGGAACAGGAGCGCTCTGTCATGACCACCTGGCTTCAGAACCTGTCCTGGTTCTGTTCACACACTATTATTAGCTGAAACCTTCCTGCTTAACAAATAGAAAGGATCTGTCTGAAGATGGACAGGGCCTTGGATTGTTCACCATCCATAAGGTGTTATTTTTAGTAGGCAGGGAGCAGCAGGACGTGACGGCAGCTCACAGGTCCGTATAATGAAACTTGCACTGGACTAAAGTCAAAATTTGACTCAGAAATCAATTTGCCTCCAAGAAAATAGTTACTGTCCTAAAACAGCTGTGTCAGAGGGACTCTGAACTTACTTTCCAAGGCTTCTAAAACTGGGAGAAATAGATGGAATCTTCAGCCCCATCCACCCACATTTAATTCAGTTCCATTAAATTTTATTGATGTAGCACCAATTCACAACGCATATTGTCAAAGTCAATCAAATCACCCAGGCAGATCGGTCAAAAAGTTTCCTCTCTAAGGAAACCCAGCAGGTTGCATCAAGTCTTTCCAAGCAGCATTCACTCCTCCTGAAAGAGCATAGAGCCACAGTGGACAGTCGTCTGCATTGTTGATGGCTTTGCAGCAATCCCTCATACTGAGCATGCATGAAGCAACAGTGGAGAGGAAAACTCCCCTTTAACAGGGAGGAGAACCTCCAGCAGAACTAGAACCAGGCTCAGTGTGAACGCTCATCTGCCTCGACGACACAGAGCAGAGACACAAAAAGCACAGATGGCTTTCAGATGTCATGTCTTGTCAAGGATCCACTGTTCTATTCAGAACCGGAGAGAACAAAGGCTGCATTATAATTTGATCCGTGCGTATAGGTCTGGTTATCTGCTTTCCTCCAGCACAACATCCTGGCCTTGCATCCAGCTCAACAGTGGCTGACAGGTGGAACTAGACCTCCTACTTCATGAAAATGTGAAACGGACATGCAGACATGAGCTCTACAAGAACTCATGTCTGTGTATTTGTACACTGTGAATGTTGCACCCTTCATTCCAATACACGCACAAAAAGGAGCGCATCATCAACCATACACATTATTAATTAATGTGAATTGATGTTTCACTAAATCATTTCATTTGTTCACATTTGGATCCATTATTTTCTGGAGGATTTGTCTCTGCAGCTTTTACTGATCCACTGTTAGTAGGATAACTTCCTGGACAGACGGGTGGACTGCTTTACCTAAATGTATTATTTCAAATTCAGACGTGGTTACCCGGCAGTAACCAGACAGCATGGCCCTCCCCCTGCCTGAGGACTGTTGCTAAAGAAGAGGTTCTTTGTTGTCCAGTACCCGCTGAGGCCATTATGGCTAGTAGCTGAAGCCGTTTCTCTGCATGTATTTTCAGGCATGGTTTACAATGTGACGCCCTACATGGACTACCATCCAGGTGGAGAAGAGGAGCTGATGAAGGCAGCAGGAATAGACGGCACTGACCTCTTTGACCAGGTATCTGTGGTCAGAAAGAAAGTAAAGCTCAGTTATTTTTAACATTATTTAAGTGCAGTATATTTTAGATCTATGACCCTGACTGCACAAGCCCAAACATGTTTGTCTCTTAAAGTTGTTTTTTAAGTGATGCTGGAGGTTTTACCTCAGCACATCTGTCCCCCTCCGTGCACATTGGAAGTAGGTAAAGGTGAGCCAGAACATCTCAAGTCTCCGCTAGGTGCGGAGCCCATCCCCCCACGTCCTGCCCTCCCCCGCTGCGCTGGCAGGCGCCTTGGCCCTCTGGCGCCTTGGCCCTCTGGCGCATTGACGGTCCTCGGGTTTAGGGAGGGTTCCCGGGTGGGTGCCGGCCCACGGGGGCGGGGCGCCCCTGGGGCCTCTGGTCCTCAGGGCCCATGGCCGGGACCACTTCAGCGCGACTGGCTGCCTCTTGGGGGCGTCGGCATTGCTGTGGCTGGGGGATTTCCTCGGGGTCGTCTCTCCTCTTTCCTTGGGGTGGGTGTGGGGCGGGGGGGGTGCAGATTACCAGTGTTGGCCCCTCTCGTGCGCACTGCTTTGGGGGCCCCTTGGGAGTCCGGGGTTATGGGTCCCCTGACTCCTGCCTCTGTGCTCGGGGAAGGCGGGTCCCACAATCACTATCAAACTATTTCCTTCTGGATAATCTTCACCTAAACTAGTGCACTCTCACAAACTCCCACAGGTGCTGGGTCCCAGTTATTAAGTGTTCACTTATATACAGAAAGCCTGTAATTTATTTATTTATTTTCTTTCACTTACTTTTTTCAGGTATCACTTTACACATGTCAGCTTACATAATAATATATATGATTTAGCAATGGCATCAAGGTGTTATTCGATTGTATCTGTTGCTTTATGTCTGTTGGTTGTGCTGTTCTTTTTGCGTTTTATCATTCTCTCCCTTTTATCTCTTCTTTTTTTCACCTCTTCTCTTTCTTTTCTCTCTCTTCTTGTTCTCCCTTTACTCTCCTACTAAAAAATAAATAAATAAAAATAAATGAATTACAGTTTATTATCATATCGGCAACACTTTAAATCTTCCTCTATTCAGTCTTTATTTGCTCTAAAAAAGAAACAACAAACAACTTTAAATATGTGACATGTTTATTTCTTTGTTACATTTTACAATTCCATACATAATTTATACATGAACAGACGGAGCGGAAGGAAGACAAGCATATGAAATGAAAGGAGACATTTTTTAAAAAGCAGCATGTAATCTAAAACAAATATAAAACATTTAATCCATCACTAAAATGTAACTAGAGGAGCTTGGTTGTCCCAGTTTCTAATAGAGAAATTTAACACAGTAACATGCAGACAATAAAGGATCTTTGGTATCTCGCCGCTAGAGGGCGCTGCTGCAGCGTGACGCATGCATGAATGAATGCGCTTCGTGTATCTGCTGGGAGTTATAAAGTCAGACAGCACAGGAACCAGGCTCTGCACCTGCATCAACGGGTAAATGAACTCTCGCTTCCATTGGCTCCTACCTGCGGACAGGTGTATAAGCGATCACTAAAGGTGGCGGTGCCTTAAATGTTCTGGAGGCAGGAAAGGTTCTGAAGCGGAACCAACGGCGGACTGCAGACGTTTAACACTTTGGATTTAATATTCATAAAACCCATAATTTAGTTAATTAATCTGCCAAATAACTAGTTTTTCCAGCGGTTTTGGTAAAATAAAGGCGTTAATATCAGGAATCTGGTCATATTTTAATCAGCTGTCCGGAGGGAAGAGAAGTGTTTCACTTTTTCCAGGACAAACTGCGAACCTTGACTCTTTCTGCCGCTAATCTGACGCAGAAGCAGCAGATTTTTCACTAGTTTAGGAGGAAATGCAGCAAAACGGTCCAGACCTCAACCCGATCATACGTCTGTCGTCACTTCCGCAATCTGCTGCAATTTAAAGCGTCAGAAATGTGGCTGTAGTCAGATTTTTCCGCCGATTGTATCCAAACTATTTCTTAATTAAAAAAACAACAGAAACTGGACATGTGCAGGTGGATTCTAAGGCCCCGCCCACAACGTTGGCCAGTCTTTGCGTGGGCGGGACCGAACCCCTGTGACATCTGTGATGTCACAGGGGTCAGAGGCTTAAGTTCTTTAGTTGGTTCTGTTGAAGCTCACTTTGCACTTGTTGGACTCAATGATGCTTCCTGAGAAACTCAGCCAGCCTGAACAAATGAGCGCAGCAGCAGCCATGGCCCAAACGAGCCGTCCCCCGTCCCAGGAGGGCGACGTCGTCACTGGGAAAGATGTCAACGAGCAAAACCAAACCGCTTCTCCATCCGCCAGACCAGAGTCTGCGGTCAACCGTCTGAAGAGGAAGATCAGGAGGTTCTTCACCAAGTATCATCGCAGACATTCAGCCAAGGTTGTCCCTTTAAACTCAGCAGAAGGCCCAGAAATTTGCGGCGCTACAGCGAACCCAGCACCGGTCCACCAGGCCAAACCTCCTCAAAGGTCTGGAGATGTTCCTCCAGAACATTTTGCTCCCGATGGCAGATCTTCTCCTTCGGATGAAGATGAAAGTGTCACGTATGTAGAGGAGTTTATAGCTGAGGAAGCTTCAGAGGTCACCCAGAACTTAGAGTCTGAGCCAAAGTTTGACCAAATCACACCTGTGGAGGCCTTTGTTCCTGAAGACGAGGCTTCAGAGGTCCCATCTGTACCAGATTCTGGACCAGAGAGCCCATCAACCGAAGTCACCCAGAAGTTAGAGTCTGAGCCAAAGTTTGACCAAATCACACCTGTGGAGGCCTTTGTTCCTGAAGACGAGGCTTCAGAGGTCCCATCTGTACCAGATTCTGGACCAGAGAGCCCGTCAACCGAAGTCACCCAGAACTTAGAGTCTGAGCCAAAGTTTGACCAAATTACACCTGTGGAGGCCTTTTTTCCTGAAGACGAGGCTTCAGAGGTCCCATCCGTAGAAGACGTTCCTGCAGACAGTCAGGCGTCCGTTACCGTGGGGGAGGAAGAGGAGCTGACAGATTTAAGGCAGCCTGAAGTTTGTCCTGCGGTCGCTGAGCCCACCGTGCCGCGGGCCACGGCTGAAGTTCAGCTGCCGTCGTCAATCGAAAAGCGTCTCTTGAAATCATCGAACGTCAAGAAAATCTTTGACATGATCCAAGAAACCCTGAAAGACAGCGCGCCGCGGCTTTACATGGTGCTGTAGATGAACTACAGCCGTTTTCCTTCTCAGATACGCTTTCCTGCCGTGCTCAGAAACAGTCCGTGCCCTACCTTTGACCTTTTGCCTCAGGAAATAGACACTTATAGCTAAAAACGTTTAGCGTCCAGAGACGTTTCTGGAAGTTATTGCTGAGAAGAAGCTGCTTGATTCTGCAGAGCATCAGTGTGCTTGGAGAGGAGAATCCCTAAAACAGAGGAAACAGAGGGCAGCCGCCTTTAAAAAAAAAAGCTTGTTAGAAGTGGAAGCGGGATTTATTAGTAGTAGTATTACTATTATTTATTTATTTATTAGTCATTATTTATTTATTTATAATTATTATTACTATTATTATTATTTATCCATTATTATTATTAGTCTTACTATTATTGTTGTTGTTATTGTTATTATTATTATTATTATTATTATTATTATTATTATTATTATTATTATTATTTTATTATTATTATTGTTCATTATTTATTTATTATTATTGTTACTATTATTAGTCTTACTATTATTATAATTATTATTATTAGTCTTATTCTTCTTCTTATTGTTTGGCCCGTTTGGGGCACTGTTTACACAGAGTTATTTCTTATGGCAGAAAAAGTGTGAAATGTGCTAAATTCCTGCATTTAAAAACAGATTTTATCCGTTTTCTGCACAGATTTTCAGTTCGATGTGCAGAGCTTCAGATTGATAAGTATCGTATCACACTTTTTACATAAATGCCAAAGTTCAGAAATGTTTACAGCTTTAGTGGTTAGTCTGTAATATTGGCACCGTAAGAGGAGAAAAAAAGAAAGAAGGGAAAAAAACACACAAAAAAAAAGGTGAGCCAAAACTGTAGGCTATTTTATCCTGTCTGAAGTGTTGGGCTAGTTACTTAAAACAGTAACTGGTTATAGTTACTTCTCCCAAAAAGTAACTAAGACTTACTCGGTTACTGTGCTATCAATATAAGTAGTTAGCTGGCAAAGTAACCATGTAGTTACTTTTTGCCATCTAAAATGTGAATTAATCAGATATAAAGTGCATAATAATTAAACACCTATTAATAGCAACATATTTATGTAGATATGATTATTGTTAAGTTCAATGTTGTTGTTTTTTTAAATATTTTGATTCGGAGGGACAGAGTAACAGAAATTGTTGCAACTTGCATCCTAAAGATGTTCTAATGATGACATTAAAAACTAGCACATAAGCGCTCATTGTTTTACATTTTCCCCCATTTTCTTTTCGCTTTGTTTCTTCCTTTAACACCCTCTCCCCTTTCGCCTTAAAATATACACACGTATAACTGAACAGGACAAAATATGCAAACAGAAAAAAAAGAGGAGGGGGGGCAGGTTGGACCATTCAGTCTGGGAACAGAGACTAAAGAGAGTTAAAGAATGTCAAGAAAGGGGGCCATATGTCATTGAATGTAATGGAGTTGCCCTTCACTGAATATCTAACCTTGTCCAGTTTTTGAAGAGACAGCGTGGTTAAGTGACTGACCTGTAGAGGGCGCTTCACTTGATTTCCAATGAAAAAGATGGCGTTTTGCCAATAATGAAGTGAACGCTAACATATCCAATTAATTAGCTGTGAACTGTTTGTAGGTAGCTGGGAGCCAAAATTTAGATTTGAGGTGTCTCCTGAATTGGTACCAAATTTTTAATACAGAGCGAACAATTTGATTATTTGTAAAGCCAGAGGGATTGGTTGAAATGGAGGAAGTGAGAATGACCTTTAGAGAGGATGACTGTGCCTCCAAGATGCACCATGGGAGGTCTATAGAGCCAAAGCAAAATGGAATTTTGTGGATATGTGCTGCCCAATAATACAGTTGGAAGTTCGGAACTGACAATCCGCTGCTGAGTTTGCATCTCTGAAGTGTGGATTTGTGGATCCTGGGCGGCTTTCCTCGCCATAGGAAGCCAGAAATAGTTTCATCAATTGTTTTTAAAAAATGCTTTGGCAGAAAGAGTTGGAGAGAATTGAATAAAAATAAAAATCTGGGTAAAACATAAATTTTAATTGCGTTGAATCTACCGAGAGAGGTAAGCTACTCCATTGTTGGAAGTCCAATTTAATGTCAGACATCAAAGGAAAAAAAAATGGATGTAACGAGAGAGCTTAATGACCTGGTTACACTGACCCTTAGATACCAAAACCAGATAGGCTCCACCTAAGAGGGTGCAAGCTTCAATGCTGCCAGATTTATAGGATAGCATTCACTTTTAAAAATATCTAAAAGCTGCACACCTTTTAATGGAAAAACATAAAAACCCCATCCTGGCCTCCCTTCACTGGTTGCCTGTTTATCTTAGAGTTCAGTTTAAAGAACTTCTGTTTGTTTTTAAGATTTTAAACAGCTTTGCCCACCTTACTTAAATGAGCTTCTCCTTCCCCTTTACACCCTGCTGCTCATTCACGTCTGCTGACCATCTGCTCAGTCAGTCACAGTTCTGAGCAGAAGCTTAGAGGGAACAGGGCCTTCTCTATTGGGCACCCTAAGTTATAGAACAACTTACCTTTGTACATTTGACAGGCCCCTCCACTGTCCAGTTTTAAAACCTGGCTTAATACCTATTTTTACTCATTGGCCTTCAACCTTACTGAGATTTTATCTTTCTCAACTTTTCTAGTACTCTTATTGTGCTGTGCCAGGTGGTTCTATTATGTTTTCTAACAAGGTTTTATAACCTTGGACAGGTCGGCAGTCTGTCGCAGGGTAACACAGAGACAGACAGGACAAACAACCATTCTCACACACACTCACACCTAAGGACAATTTAGTATAATATATTCACAAATGGAATTAGGACGAAATAATGTGCCAGAGACAATTCAATATCTGCCATTTCTATCTGATAAAATTTACCAACCAAAATAGCAACCCCCTGGCTTTAGAATTGGAATTGGAGTGAATTACACCAGAGACCCAGTCTGACCTGATCTTTGATATGCCTGTGGGTTTCCTGCAAAAACACTAGGTCAGCTTTAAGACGTTTCAAATAGGCAAATACCCTTTTTCTCTTAAGATGGCTGCCCATGCCTTTAATGTTACAGCTCAAAAAGTCTCACAGAGGCCCCGGTTTGTGGGAGATTCATATTATTATCATCAGTAGGCATGCTATGAGTTTATTACAAGAGAAGAGACCATCCCCCACCACCAAACAAAAAAAGGCGGTAAAGCAGAAGTAAGTAACCTATTAAAGTGAACAACCACCTTACAACGACCCCATCCCCAAACGATGGAGAACCTAGTGCAAACTCCACAAGGAGTCAGATCCCAAGAACAAATGCTCATGGATTTTAGCACAATAGTTACAGTAAAGCTGAGATTTGAGCACCTACAAACATGACAACATGTGACACCATGGCACAATTACTCAAGTCCAGAATTTAAGGTTTAAACTACAAAATATTAATTTCCAAGTCTGGAAAATCCCGAAAGGCACATGCTGCCAATCTCGAACTGCCGCAGGGCTCCTTCTCCAACTGAAAGCCATCCATAATGAAAGTGGCGATGGCTGTAGGGGAAATAGTGGTGGGAAAATCTTCAGGAATGCCCATCAACCAAAGATTATTGCGGCGAGATCTGGCTTCCAGATCATCACACTTATCGTCCAGTCTTTTCAGATCCGCAGACAAAGCTCAGCCTTGATGTTTGACAAGTTTTCAGTCAGAGCTGTTTGGTTTTGAAAATGGAGACCATCTCCAGCTGAAGTACAGAGAGCAGCTCAGCCTTAAATCCCAAGGAGAGTGCAGGAGGGAGAGTCACCACAAGGCGGGCTGCAGGCTGAGAAGTAGTTACCTGACTCCGCCAGATAGATTTGCTCCACATATCCATCTGGAAACCTTCCGTTGAAGTAATTTTGGGAAGGGGCGAAAATACTGGTTAGCTGATTGGCCTAAGTTGGTGATAGACGGGCCAAATAAACCAATCAGATTCGTCGTCGCTCTGTTACGAGCGACGACGAAAACACAACCACAAGCCAAGCTACTCTTGCTGCTGCAGGTAAAGGCTCGTTAGCTCAGCAAATAAATACTCTGTAATTCCGATAAAACTTGCTCGATAGCCACGCTAACGCTAGTTTCATCGGCTGAAACCGCCATGTTGTTTAGACTGAACTGACACGCTTCCCGTTGCGTCACACCTCAACCCGCCTCAAAGCCAACGCTGATTGGACGTTCGTTTGGTGAACGGCTCCAAATTTTCTTTAACGGAGAGTAGCCAGACTGATCTGCGAGTGAAACCTTGAAAGCTCGCGAGATCAGGATGGTCTCACGAGGCTAGAGAAGTAGGCCTCTGCTGCAGTGTGGGCGGTTTAACCTTCGGAGGCTTTTTGATCGAAGAGGCAAAATTCAACTCAGATTATAATGATGGAAAAACAAACGCAGCAAAAAGGAGGAAAAAAAATAAAAACCAAAATGGGCCAAAAGACCTGTATTTTCCAAATCATTGCGGGACCCCAACCAGACACGTCAATGTTCATAATAGAAAAACAATAAAACCAGCTGCATGTTTTAGAACATCATAATTATTGCACATTAACAGGGTAGAGCTGGCTATAAAATGGGCATAGCAATAGAAATAATGCTTTTCAAGCAATATGACAAAAAAAATACACTTTGTATATTATTATTAAATGGTGGCCCCACCAGTCCAGACAAAAGCCAGGTAGAATGTAACTAAAGTATTTTTGAGATTATGAGAGAAAAAGAATAACACTGTACCACTGAAGAAGTAAAGATATAACCAGATATAACTATGACTTAAACAAACAAAAAAAAGCTTTGGCCTACTTCTGAACATTCATTAGAAACCCAAACAACTCTCCATACTAACTCTCCATTCACTTATTTATTTATCCATGCTGCACATTTTGCCCTCGACTTGAACGGGAACGGAAAATAGTGCCTGAACATCCAGCTGCCTTTGGCTCTTCCCCCTCGCTGCACGTCTCAAGCTGTTGGTCTACTCTGTCTGCGGCATATATGCTACTGTCTTACCCCTGTCCCACCTCTGCAGGGTTCGCCTTCCACTTGCACCACAAAAAAAACACCCACGTTGGAGAGCTGGCTCTTGAAAACAGTCACTTTAATTGACTGATTTTTAGTCCCTAACGTAACACGAGGAGTCCTTGTTTATTGACGCCATGCTAAGGTACAGCTTACTCATGACCGTTTCCCGAATTGAAAGCATCCAAAAACAAGAATGACCTTTCCAAATTCCTGTTTCCAATTGTGCTGGTAGACCCAGGTTTTGTAAGCTGTTACTCTTTAAACATGCTAATGAGGTGATGTTGATGTAAAGGGTTTCTCCCCTTGGTGTGTGTTGCAGGTCCATCGCTGGGTCAACTATGAGTCCATGTTAAAAGAGTGCCTGGTAGGACGAATGGCTACTAAGGTCGCAACACCCGCTAAAGGTAAAAACGCTCGTATTTGTACTTCTACCCATATTTGGACATTGTATTGACTTCTATTTTTTTTAGTTCCACATCATTCCTCTAAACCTAATCCTTAAGCCCATTAAAATGTGTCCTCCGCATTAAGCTTTGGTCCACATAAGACCTATTGGATTTCGGAAGGCTAGCGAATATACCAGAAAAGGTCCTAAATAGGTAGCATAAACAAGTACACACACACACAGAGCCAGTGTTGACCCGGTCTGGGCATCTTACCCAGTACTTTCTCCTGGTGGCCCTTTTGGTTGTTCCCCACTAAAGATCTCAGCAGGTGTGTAGAGTTTTCTAACTCCATTTGACACTAGCAGTTGAGATCGGCATTGCTGTCGTTAGCTAGGGAGCGCCTGTGTGTTAAGGGAGAGGCGGGGTCTATGTAGCCAGTGTGTAGTTGCTTATAGTGGTAGGGGTGTCCAGACAGAGCTTCCATGGGGGGTAGTTTCAGACTTAGTATGGGAGCAGGTTTTAAATGTTGTCGTTTTTACGGCCGCTTTGTGCCGTAAAACTTGTGAGAAAATTTAAATGCTTTTCATTGAATATTGTATCTTTGTTTCTCTTTACTTGTTGGACTAAATTGTTTTGATGCTTGAAATGAGTTTCCCCCTAGCTGCGTGGCTGAAAGTGATATAACAAGTTTACTTGGTTTATGGTAAATAACTCCAAGTACCAGAATATTAAACGTAGTATTTTTTTGCCCGAGGTTTTTGGCATTTTAGGTTAATGTAGGCAGTAATTATAAACAGTTTTGTCACAGTTCTGTAACAAAATATTTCAATGGACTACGAATGATCAAATGGAGTCTGTCAGACTGGCTTTTCATGTAAGTCTAACATGGTGGAGTGTGAACTTTAAATTATTTTATATTTTCATGGTTATATGCTGACAGTTCTGCTGAAAGGGGAGATGCAGGTTGACAAAAGCTCCCAGGGATCCTCTCCATGTCCTCCTATCTTCTATAATAGAAATAATTAATAATGGGAAATAATTAATCGGCCGTATGACTCTAAAGCTGCTCATCATCTAACATTACTTAAAAATAATTTAAAACACCTAAAAGAGTTACAAGAAAGGATACACAAGGATATCATACACATGAGGACAGAAGGGGCCTTTGTGAGGTCTAGAAAATGGTGGTTAGAGAAACTCTCACTTTTTTAAGTTACTAAAGTAACTTCTATTCTTAAATGAAGTATATTACTCATTTAAGAAAAGAAGAAGTGGGAACTGATGACCTGAAAATACTCCATAGGATGTATCCAACTAACCACTAGCTTCAGACTTCTTCTGAATACCTTTAATCATAGCTTCTAGCTCCTGCTCTTGGCTCCTGTTCCTTGACCTATCGTGGGGTCAACAGTAAGAACTCTATCATGGTAGTGTGCGCTCTCTTCTGTCCAGACATTTTTCTTAATTACTGTGTGGTGGGCTGCGCTTATACGTCATGTCACACAAAGGAATGTGGGATTCCTTATAGCTCCTTAAGGTGGGTAAGAAACATGATGCTAAATCACCACGCCTAATTAGCCTAGAGAAGAAGCATACAGCCTCCTTTCTCTACTTCCTTCCTTACTGACTGCACTATTCAGACTGCACTTATCAATTCAAATTTAAATGGACGCACTTCTGCTTTGTCTAAAGAGTCCTCGCCCAAAAGAGGTATTCTGATGGAGCCTCAGAGATTTTACCAACGTTTGGGGAAAGAAACAGAAAAGGAAATGGCTTTGCTTGTTGTCCTTTGGTTTCTTATTTCACTTCTTTCTTTCTTTATTCAATTTGTCATAGACTAAGATAAAAAAAAAGTCACAAAATGACAACAAATGAAAAATGAATTAGTAAGCGATAATGACACCAGAATTATTTTTGAAATATTGACTTATTAGCTGCACCTTTTCTAGCTCTTACGGCTGTCCAGTCCCTGATCCTTGCTACAGTTCCCACTTTGTGGTAACAGCTCTGTAAATATAAATGACATTAATTATTTGATCACCTAAACGTATTTTTTCAATTATTTCTACTGAATTGGATAAAAAGACCCACTCATCCCCACAATAACCTAATATGCAGTAAGGCTTAATACACCTGGTCTGTAGTTCCTGCTGTGGAGGGTCTTTTTAAACAGCAACTTATCGCCAGCCTGATTCATCTTGTTTCTCTTTCTTGTTCTCAGCCATCATCCCGCCTCCATCACCATCGGGCCTTGCTCCGCCTGCTGCAGGGCCTCCTCCACCAAACAAAGACTCTCGGCCTCGGTATGAGACACAGAGAATGTGTGAACTGCCGCAGTGAAAGACTCATGACTTATGATGTGCTGTCTGTTGTTGCTTTAGGTATGACTGGTTTCAAACCGATGCAACGGTCCACCTGGTGGTGTATGCCAAACGAAAGGTGATGAGGCTTTTACTCACATGCATCACTGGTTATAGAGGAATTCTGAAAACTGATTGCATTGGTGTTGTGAGGCTGTGGAAACCTTGTAGGGGCATTAAAGCCAGCTGCCCAGCTAATGCTACATGTGAGCCGCCGGCCACTGGCTGATCAATCATGTCCGTATGTGCCGGGCTCTTTCTTCCAGATCCCCAGCTCAGGATGTGTGACCGTTGACCTGAAAGCAGGAACGCTCCGGCTGGAAGCTCTGCTTGGCAAGCTGTCCTACATGATACACTTACGTGAGCATATTTACTGCTACGTCTGTTTTTTCCCACCTACCGATTGAAAAAATACATTTAGCATACTGCCCTGTTTCATATCTTCTAACTATATTAACACAGTTAAATATAGCTTTAAATGTATTTTAAGAGGTAATGTATAAAGTTTAAAGTAAGGAAACTGAAGCCACAAGCTGATCAATTCAACTAAGGAAATGTATCAGCATTCTTGTTGAACCAACTCCATTTGAACAACTAGCAGGTTTCCACCTTTTTCGACATTTTTGTCAAAGCCGCTCTCTGGTGTTCTTTTAAAGAATTCATTTTTGGTAGATTGGACAATACTGATGAAATAGCAGCATCAATGTCACCGCTTGCTTCCTCGCTGCCCGCCACCATTGTTGTCTGAATCAAAACAGACACTTCTCTGATACGTGAGATCTATGAAAGTCCCGCCTGGTGATCCTGATTGGCTCGTCCATTTTATGTGGTATTGAAATATTGAGAAATATTGAGCTCCACACACCCTCCCAATGGGTGGATGTGTGGAGCCGTGTGGAGCTCAGCGGAACTACATCCATCTGGTGAGAGCCAGGTTAGCTACAAAATAGAGTATTTTAGGAACTTTGCTTATGTAATTAAAATACAGATTAAACAGTTTTTGTCCGAATACTCACCCTTGGGGGACACCACAAACAATTGTCCAAGCGTGATGACTGGCAGTCACCCATTTGCACAAATTGTTGTTTACTGATCTCAAAGATCTTTTTTGAGATCAGTAAATGCACCAACTGCAAATTGCTTTTTATCGAGTGAACTGGTGACGTCTATTAATTCCAGGACTGCCATTGTTGTAGATCTTTGTGCTCTAAATCCATATTGACTTTCAGATAGTAGTTTGTTTATTAATTAATTTTCTCTGCACAAATAACCTTTCCAGAATTTTTGAAAATTGTGGTAGTATAGTAACATGGCTATAATTTGTGAAATGGTGCCTGTCCCCAGATGTATGTTAAAATAAGGGTGTGCTTATTTTATCTTATACGGAGGCCTTAGTCCTAGATGCGGCTGACCTAAGTGTGGCCTGAGGTGCTTTATTGCATGTCTTCCCCTTTTCCTGTCAGCCTACTTTGGGAAAAACAAGCCACTGTTGCCACAAAAACCCATAAAAAAATATATTTTTTGAAATATATCAACTCTGGGGCCCAGTTTAAAAAAAAAAAATACCAAGGCTGCATCCATGTGGACACACAGCCTAAGCAACAAAATCCCTTTGTGGAAACATCTAATCATCTCCATGGGGACGGGCCTGAGTCTCTCTGTTGTGTTTTCCTCCAACCCTGACAGCCTACATCTGAGTACTCAGTCTGGTTTATTTACACCAGGAGGCTGATTCAGAGTGGTTCACATCTGTGGTTAAAACTGGAAGTGAGTAGGAAATGATGAACAATAAGATAACTACTCACTACATGTAGGGATTCAGTGAATGCAGGCAGAAATGGTGGGGGAGTTTTCCTTGCCTTCTACATGTTATGTTTGTCATATAGATTAAATTGTCAGCAGTAATCCATCGAGAAGGAATTAAAAGCCATGGTTGAATCGGTGCAACCAAGGCTAAGCTGATATTTTTCATTTAAATAAAAAAGTTTATTTTCTATATGCCTATTGGTAAAAGATTTTATTTGTTAAATGATTTTATTTACTTTCAGGTCTCGCTGGTGAGGTTGAAGAAAACGTTTCTGGTAAGAAAAGAGTATTTTAAGATGTGATGCTGGTTCTGCTTATCAGTTTGGTTATCTCATTTAGTACCTTTGGTTGGGGGGGGGGGTCTTTTATTCTTTGGCTTTTACCTATATTGAGTTTACATAAAAGAGGGTTATGTTACTTAAAAACTATTTGGACTAACATTGTGAACCAGGCATGTTCAGATGAAGTTTTGGCCACTCCAGGTGGACGTTTAGTCATGTTACTTCAGATTATTCATCTAAGTTTGTGCAGTTTAGTTAACTCTGTGTGAGTGTTTTCACAAACTACATTACCCAGCTACAGACAACAGGAAGTAAATGATCTGTTCTCTTCTTTGTTGACTAAACCATGGAAAAGATAGTTTTTTTTCTTCTTCTTTGTAAAATATATGTTGGGTAAATGTGTGTGAATGGCCAGTTTCTAACCTTAAACTGTGATTGTCACCAACAGTACACTATGCTTTCTCTGTGGGAAAGATCCAGGTCACCATGCACAAACCTAGTGAAGGAAAATGGACAAGTCTTGGTCAGCCGCTGGAGTTTCATAACACATTTCTATGCAAAAAAGACAGAGGTGAGAATGAGGGTTGTCACAGGCTGGAGCTATGGATCTTAGTATCTTCAGTTAGATGTCAGCGACACTTCACCTTGATGCTGAATGTGGGGTTTCTAGTCACAGCCAGGATTCATCTTAAACATTCAGTGTCACTGGTTGCTCAGAGAAAACACTGATTGCTTTCTCTCTCCCTCTCTCTCTCTCTGTGTTCTAACTCTTTCTTCCAGGTCTATTCTATCGGGATTGTACACTGGTGTCTAAAACGGAGGTGAATCATAACACCCATGTTTTTAGGCTGCAGTGTCCACGAGGGACTGTCCTGCACGTGCCTGTTGGAAAACACGTCTACCTCAAAGCCCTCATCGAAGGTAGCTAGCAACACATTGTCAATGGTCTCCGTGTTTAAACCTCACAGATGAATGGAGAATGTTCTCTAGAGCTTCCTGTTTGTAGTCAGCTGATTGGAAAAGGAAAGATGTGGGACTGGTCTAAATAAATAAATACAGCCGTCATTCTTTCCAAATGACACCTGCATTTCATTTCTAATGCTGGTTTGTTAAAATCTTAGTAGTTGTAGGATAAAGAGAAGATTGCACCAATCTGGTCAAATAATCTAGGAATATTTGACCAGAAAGATGAGTTTTCAAGGTCATCAGGAAGGTAAAGGTGAGAGGATTAGCGTGAGGGTATTAGCATTGTGCTGCGCTGATTCTGTGAAGTGTTCTTTGGGGCAGATCCACTAACTAACCCAAAGATGAGCAAAGCTCCAGGAGCACTGGGCCGAGGAGCGGAGTGGGCTGCCAACCCAGCGGCTGCTGAGAGAGAAGCTGTCCCCCTCACTGCCGGGGCCGGGGCTCCGTCCACGCTGCCTCTCCCAAACCTTCTGTCTCCTGCAGAAGGCAGCAGCAGCTCTGCCCTCTGCCGCTGACACAACACTGGTTAGAGCAGCGGCCGTGAACCACGCAGTCTTTATGGACAAAGCTTCACAGCTTTCAGTGGTGTGAATCCAGTGTTTCTCCTGCTGTAGTATTAAGTCGGGAAATCACGGTTGATTTTTTTATTTTTATTTTTTTTCCCCTCCCCTCGCTCTAATGTCGGCTGGCTGGCCGGCCACACCCGCGACCAATCAGTCTGCTAGCAGTCTGCTCACGGAAGAACTCTACTCGATAACCACTGTAGTACCTTCGGAGTAGGCTTGAAAAAAGTGCGCGGAGTGGAGTAGAGTACGGCCCAGCGGAGTGCGTGGAGAAGTCCTGTTAGTTCCATACAGTCAGCACAAAGAAATCTGAACGTTTTTAGCCACGTATAACAACATTTATCAAACCCTTTAGCAATCTTCAAAGTTTTGCAAAGTAAATATGTGGATAGTTCTCTTTTAGAAAATCTGTATTGTTTGTTTTTAAGTATGAATTAAATAAAGATCAAAGTAAAAAGTTATTTGAATTATTCACGGCTTTGTCACATGTGTTTGTCAAACCCGTGTTTTTCTATCCAGGTGCTGAGATAGTGAGGCCATACACTCCAGTGGATCAGGACCTGCTTGCAGCTTCCCGTCCTTCCTCACATGACTCAGACGTCTACCTCATGATTAAAGTCTACCCTGACGGAGTCTTTACTCCATATCTCAATAGCTTGCAGATCGGTAAGTCACCGCCAGGTCAAACAATAAGGACATGTGTGTTTTGTGTGTCTCAACTTTTCTTCATTGAACATGAATCTCTCGTCTAATTAGATCATTTTACATCTGAAGACGTCTCAGGCTAACCCACTGAGCGTTGTTTTAAACAGGCCAAATGTATAGGCTACCATGAAGCTAAAACCTGTCAGCCCATCAGAATCCTTCTAAACAATGAACAGCATTGTGCCTCCATATTGGGACGTTGGTGTAAAACAGCTGACGTCTGTATTGGAGCAGCTAGGCTTGTAAAAACCAACAAGCCAAACACATCTGGACCAGCTGTCATTTTTATATAAAACATGCATATTTTTAGTTTGAAGTGTCGGTGCCCAGGTGAAGACAGAAAATGCTGTGTGGTTGCCGAGGTAACGTCGGTTGGAAATAAATGACAGGAGATTTCCCCATGATTAGCAAGGCAGGGCAGGTTTATTTAAATAGCACATTTCAGTAACAAGACAACAGAGTGGCGTAGCAGTGAATGTGTCTAGTCTAACATCGGTTAGACACACACTGTAAACAGTCCATCACACCAAAGCAGAAATCAGCACCTCTCAGGGGGGATTCTTTTAAAAACGTCACACACTCTCAAATACAGAGTTTTTAGAAATCTCCACTTTGGCCGGAGTTTTCCGAATTATTCGTTTTAGAGATGGAAAAGAGAGTTTAGGTGTGGATGAAAGGCCTACTGCGTAAAAATATATATTTTCCTCCAGATATCTGTCTACGTGTTAACTGGACCTCAGACTAAGTCCTTACGCTGGCTCCCTATATCTCAGAGAATAAACTTTAAAATATTTCAGTTGGTTTATAAATCACTGAATGGCTTAGTACCTAAATACATAAAAATGTGTTGTTGTATCAACTGCCCAGACCACTCAGGTCTTCCCGCATCCCAGAACCAAAGATGGAGAAGCAGCATTTAGTTCTTATGCTCCACTTATGTGACGCAAACAGCCAGAAGACTGCAAAACTGCTGAAAACCTGAGTTCCTTTAAATCATCATTAAAACCGATTTGTTTAGAGTTGCCTTTGACGCATCTATTTAAACTTTCTTCATTTCAGTCTGCAGTCAAACTGATGCTCATTCTTTCATTAAGCCACTGTAATGTACTTTTGTGTGGGCTTTCTTTTATTGTCATCATGTAAAGAACTGTGTTGTTGCTGCAGTGGGCTACACAAACAAACCTCCTGGTTCCTAGCCAGCGTTGTTAAAGTGTCTGTTTGCATTCAGCTCCATGCAGCTGTAACCATGATCTAGGTTTTAAGGGTCCAGCTTTGTGTGCTTCACAAATTGTTCTGGCCCTGGAGTAAAACAGTCCCCCAACTGCTTCAGCATCACAACTTTAACCAGCATCAGTTTTTCCTGTTGTCCTGAAGAGTCACAACAGTTTTAATTATATTTTAAACTGTTTCCACTCAGATCTTCTCTGTTCATAGCTTCTCAGTAACATCAGCAAACAATTATTATCACAAAGCTTTCCTGTTATTATTCATAGGTCCTGAATCAGAATGTTTAGAAGTTTTTCAGATGCGTTCATTGCTAAGCTGACAGCTTACACTGAGCTGTGTTATTAATGGGATTTCTGGTTTCCAAGGTGAAACGATCTCTGTGGGCGGTCCAGATGGTCCCTTCAGCCTCCGCCCACTTCGTGATGTCACACACCTCTACCTGTTGGCAGCAGGCACAGGACTGACACCAATGGCTCGTCTCCTCAGCCTGGTCCTACGGGAAATGGACTCCATCAGGTGCAAACATCAGTTTACTGTTTTAGTTCCATTTTAAACATGATGACTGGTGGATGATAACGGGCCCCGCTGAGCAGAAAAGTGCCCTCGTTACGTCTAAACTATATCTATGGTGCTTCTGTGTGGAGAAACAGCAGATGAACCGCTGTGAGGTTTAACTGGAACACCCTTAAAGCTCAGAAACATGAGGCGGCTGCTGCTGGAACAGACACGCAGCGTTCCCGCCTTGTTGGGTCCGTCCAGTCTTTAACTAAAGAAACTATTTTCTGATGATGCAGCAGAGTTGTTGAAAGGATCGCACTCAGAGCGCATCATTTCTCAGCTCCTCTTTAAAAATAACAACCTGAATAAAGAGTCAGCATGACTGAAGCCTTGCTGCTCTGTGGAATGGTGCGTTTACTGACCGTCAGAAAGATCAGATTTTAGAGCTTCTGACGGGCCGCTCAACCATCAGAGTGGGTCTGGTTTAAATTCCACCTGCTCCAGCAGGAGCCCGATTCTCGCTGCATCTTCACAAACTCATTTTCTGTGTGTAGTTTAGCTGTGAAACCTTTATGATTTATGAAGCTTACAGTAGAGCAACGGTTGCTGTGGTGTTTGTTCTGCGCTGTTGACTAAAACTGTAGATGATCACTTTCATCTGTGTTCCCAGCACCACAAAGCTGCTGTTTTTCAACAAACGGGAGGAGGACATTCTGTGGCGCTGCCAACTGGACGATCTGGCAGCTGCTGAGGAACGGTAAGGCAGGGAACCTTTTCCTGTTTGTGAGGACGGGCTAGGTGCTCAGGGTTAGAAAGAGAAATGACTCTGGGAAAGGGGAGGGGGCTTTCTTCCACTTAGCTTTCCATTAATATGACAGAATACAGCTTTATACCAGCAGCCATCTTCTATCTCTCTTATTTATGGGTTTTGTCTCTATAGAAATGTATACATGGTTATATTTCTGCTTACTGATTGAATGAAAACCTCCTTAAAACTTAGATTTCTGATCCAATCATGGGGTCCATCTAGCAACAAAAATCTGTTTTCCCAGAATAAAGCACTCACCTGTTTTCAGTGATAGATTTTTGTTTCCAACAGACAGACTTTTGGTCATTTGTGACAATTAAAGTAAATTGAGCCGTTTACTTGTTGACAACATGCTGCATTGAGCATTATTGCTTATAATAATCGAGTTTAAACATAGATGATCATTCTTATATTTGTATCAGGCAAAAGTTCTCAGTATATTGAAGTAATCAGGGTATAAAATCAACCAATGCGTCCTTTTTCAGTTGTAACACAACACAAAAAGGATGCATTTATCCTGTTGGATCCTGCGCTGCCGATGCAAGTTTACTAATTGTGTCGGGGTAATTCTTGGTCATTTAAGCATTTCTCTTTAATGAACCCCCCCATGCTCCCCCATCAGAACAGACAGAACAGTGCACTTATTGGCCATTTCTTGTGACAAATTCCTACATTTCTTCCAGCAGCACACCTGTCGGTCCATGGTGCAGAGAAGCTCCAGGAGCTTGCGAGTCTCAGCTGCCTCGGAGACATCTTCCCGCCTAGCAGTTTATAGTGAAGTCATATACACACTCGTGAAACTGAGCTCTGCACGTACCGGTCCACGGACTCATGTACGCCTTATTATGTGGAATCCTAAAAACAGAAATAGCTCAGGATGCATCTGCCGCTACGTAAAAAGGGTAACGTTAATTCAATTCAATTCAATTTTATTTATATAGCGCCAAATCATGAAACATGTCATCTCAAGGCACTTTACAAAGTCAAGTTCAATCATATTATACAGATTGGGTCAGATTATACAGATTGGTCAAAAATGTCCTATATAAGGAAACCAGTTGATTGCATCAAAGTCCCGACAAGCAGCATTCACTCCTGGGGAAGCGTAGAGCCACAGGAAGAGTCATCTGCATTGTACATGGCTTTGCTGCAATCCCTCATACTGAGCAAGCATAAGGCGACAGTGGGAAGAAAAACCACCCATTAACGGGAAGGAAAAACCTCCGGCAGAACCGGGCTCAGTATGAACGGTCATCTGCCTCGACCGACTGGGGTTACAGAAGACAGAACAGAGACACAACAAGAGAAACAAAAAAGCACAGAAGCACACATTGATCTAGTAATCTGTTCTACATTAGATGGAAGTAGCGGGTGAGCCGTCTTCTCTGGATGATGTCACAGTTAACAGAACGCCAGACCAGGTGTACCTACTATGAAGAAAAAGAGAGAGAGCAAAAAGTTAAAAGCTGAAATGACGACAGTCATTTCAATGTAATACAATGCAAAACTGGAGAACAGTAGACTGAAGAACAGTAGAAATCAGTAGAGTGAGAAAATTAGACCCTGATGTCCTCCAGCAGCCTAGGCCTATCACAGCACAACTATAGAGATAGCTCAGGGTATGAGCCACTCTAACTATAAGCTTTGTCAAAAAGGAAAGTTTTAACATTAGTCTTAAAAATAGATAGGGTGTCTGCCTCACGGACCAAAACTGGGAGTTGGTTCCACAGGAGAGGAGCCTGATAGCTAAAGGATCTGCCTCCCATTCTACTTTTAGAGACTCTAGGAACCACCAGCAGGCCTGCAGTCTGAGAGCGAAGTGCTCTGTTAGGAACATACGGGGTAATCAGAGCTCTGATATATGATGGAGCTTGATTATTAAGGGCTTTATACGTTAGAAGGAGAATTTTAAATTCTATTCTTGATTTAACAGGAAGCCAATGAAGGGAAGCTAAAATTTGAGACATATGATCCCTCTTGTTGATTTTCATCAGAACTCTTGCCGCAGCATTTTGAATCAGCTGAAGACTTCGAACTGCATTTTGTGGACTTCCTGATAGTAAAGAATTACAATAGTCCAGCCTTGAAGTAACAAATGCATGGACTAGTTTTTCAGCATCACTCCTGGACAGAATGCTTCTAATTTTGGCGATATTCCGGAGGTGAAAAAAGGAAACTCTGGAAACCTGTTTAATATGGGATTTAAATGACATGTCTTGATCGAAAACAACACCAAGATTTTTAACTTTATTACCAGAGGCCAAGTTAATGCCATCCAGATTAAGGGATTGATTAAGAACTTTATTTTTTGAAGACTCTGGCCCAAAGATTACAACTTCTGTCTTGTCAGAATTTAAATGCAGGAAATTTAAAGTCATCCAGCTTTTGATGTCATCAAGACATGACTGCAGTCGAAGTAACTGATTGGATTCATCAGGATTTATGGATAAATATAGCTGAGTGTCATCAGCATAACAGTGGAAGTTAATCCCATGCTGTCTGATAATTTTGCCAATCGGAAGCATATATATAGTAAATAGAATTGGTCCAAGGACTGAACCCTGTGGTACTCCACAAGTGACCCTAGAGTTTGAGGAAGATTTATTATTAGCATGAACAAACTGGAATCTGTCCGACAGATAAGATTTAAACCAGCCTAATGCTTTTCCCTTAATCCCTACAGTATGCTCAAGTCTTTGTAGGAGAATATTGTGATCAACTGTATCAAATGCAGCACTGAGATCTAACAGGACAAGTATAGACACAAGTCCATTATCTGAGGCCATGAGAATATCATTGGTGACCTTCACCAGAGCTGTTTCAGTGCTATGATGAGCTCTGAAGCCTGACTGAAACTCCTCAAGTAGGTCATTACTTTGTAAATGTTCACATAGTTGATTAGCAACTACTTTCTCAAGAATTTTAGATAAGAAAAGAAGATTAGATATAGGTCTGTAATTTACTAACTCATCTTGATCAAGAGATGGTTTCTTAAGTAAAGGTTTAATAACAGCTACTTTAAAAGCCTGTGGTACATATCCATTTACCAAGGATAGATTAATCATGTCTAAAATAGGACCACTGATCAGAGGGAATACCTCCTTAAACAACTTGGTTGGGATTGGGTCTAACATACAGGTAGAAGGTTTAGATGAAGCTAAAATTTTTGATAGCTCAGAAAGCTCTACTGCTTTTAAACAGTTCAGACACTGCGCAGGTTCTAAGGATTCCTCCAATGCTGCCTCACTTACTGAGGATGAGGTAATCATGTTTGGGAGGATGCCAATTATTTTATTTTTAATGGAATCAATTTTATTTATGAAGAATCCCATAAAATCATTACTGCTAAGAGCTAAGGGAATGGATGGATCAACAGAGCTGTGGCTCTGGGTAAGTTTGGCAACTGTACTAAAGAGAAATCTAGGATTATTCTTATTCTCCTCAATTAATGATGAAAAATATGCTGCTCTAACTCTGCGAAGGGTCTTGTTATACAACAATAGACTGTTCTTCCAGATTAAGTAGGATTCCTCTTGGTGTGTAGAGCGCCATTTTCTCTCCAATTTCCTAACATTGTGCTTCAAGGAACGCAGCTCTGAATTAAACCAAGGAGCCAGCTTCCTGTGAATAATAACCTTCTTTTTCAAGGGAGCTACATTGTCTAATGCAGAACGCAATGACGAAGTCATACCGTTTACAAAGACATCTATTTGTGAATTGGAAGAAACAACATTGCTGCCATCTACAGGGCATTTCTGCAATACGGAGGATATTAAAAAGGGGACAGACTCTTTAAGTTTTGATACAGCATTATCCGATAAAGATCTACTATAATGGAACCCTCTTTTGGGGGTGGAGAACTCAGTTAGATTAAACTCAAATGTTATTAAAAAATGATCAGATAGGACAGGGTTGTGAGGAAATACTGTTAATTCTTCACAATCAATGCCATATGTCAGCACAAGGTCTAAAGTATGGAGCCAAGAGTGCGTCGGTTCATGCACATTTTGAGCAAAACCAATGCGGTACCGCGCACGTGACGTCACCGTCTCAAGAGCAACGCCCCTTTTGCCGCTTAGGTAGGGCATACAGGAGAGAACGCATACAGGAGAGAACGCACGGATAACAGATATGACCGACTTTACAGCCGTTAAACTTTCCCAAGACGATGTCCCAGGCACACGGATTACTGGTCGCACTGTCGAAGAACACACCAACCTTCAGCTCAAACGATGGCTTGAGGTTCGAGGGCTTAAAATGACTGGAAAACTGGCCGAGTTGATGAACGGTAAGCTTTGTTTTTTTTTCCTGCGCGGCGATCAAGGCAGCGTCGGCCGTTTTTTTTTGTTGTTGTTTGCAATCACCGTCCAGGAATGGGTATATGTTTAATGTTTGTCTCATTTGAAATGTTTTTGAGTAAGCTATCCTGGTAGCAGGCTATCATGTTAGCGCCTGCTACCATGATAGCCTATATGCTGTCATGGTAGCAGGCGCTACTTTATTAACATGTCGGCCACCAAAATACTCTTACCTTGACTTGATGTCGCTGGAATTGGGTCAGGATGTTCTTTGGTTGTGCCCTTTCCTCCGACAAAATGCTTGCTACATATGTACTTGAATTTGGTAACTTTTTCCGGGTTGAACTGTTGTGTAGGCCGACCGCCCCGGTGTTCCAAGCGTACACATTTCTCCTTGGCAGTCTTGAAGAAAACATCCTTCATATGCGGCCGATCAGCGTAACTCGAGTCGCTGTTGCACGTTCCATAGCAACAATGTTTAAAAACCATGGTCTTAGATTTGGAAAAAGCATTTGTTTACCGAGTAAAACCAAGGGTAACGCACGTCTCTTTTACAGCGACACAGCGGCGGACTATGCAAGCATGCCCTACTGCGTACCACGTGATGTGACGTCATCGTGACGTTGTGTTTCTAAAAATAGCTCGCGCGCGGTACCGCATTGAATCTAGGATAGTTTTAAAGGCTACACTAAGGTTATCACATTCTGTGTCAACATGGATGTTAAAATCACCCACTATAATAGCCTTATCAGTATTTAACACCAAATCAGATAAGAAATCTGACAACTCATCCAAAAACTGAGTGTAAGGGCCTGGTGGACGATACAAAACAACAAACAGAAGAGGTTTTATTGCTTTGCAGTTTGGATGAGGGAAACTGAGGGTTAAATGTTCAAAAGAACTGTAGTTATTAATTGGCCTGGGACTAATTAATAAATCAGACTGAAAGATGGTTGCCACTCCTCCTCCTCTTCCCACAGATCTGGGAATGTGGAAATTTGAATAATTGGAGGGAGTTGACTCATTTATACTAACGTAGTCCTCTTGTAGCCAGGTTTCTGTGAGACAAAACAAATCAATCTGTTTATCAGAAATCAATTCGTTAACTAATAAAGTCTTTGGAGGGAGAGACCTTATATTTAATAGACCACATTTAATTGTTTTATTTTTAGGTTCAAGGTGAACCGTATTGATTTTTATTAGGTTTTTATGATTTGTTCCTTTTTAGATAAGTTTTTGATCTGTTAAGTTTTGGCCGTGGGAAAGACACCGTCTCAATAGGATAATGGATGGGTAACAGTACAGAAGCTGCAGAGAGGTGTGTTAAACTACGGCTCTGCTTCCTGGTCTGGACCCTGGGTTGTCAGCATTTAGGAGGACTAATAAATCCGGCCAGATTTCTAGAAAGAAGAGCTGCACCATCCAAAGTAGGATGGATGCCGTCTCTCCGGATCAGACCAGGTTTTCCCCAGAAAGTTCTCCAGTTATCAATGTAGCCCACGTCGTTTTCAGGACACCACCTAGACAACCAGCGGTTGAATGATGACATGCGGCTAAACATGTCATCACTGGTCAAATCAGGCAGGGGACCAGAGAAAATTACGGAGTCCGACATTGCTTTAGCAAACTCACACACCGAAGCAACACCAACTTTAGTGACCTCCGATAGGCGTGATCGGGTGTCATTACCGCCAGCGTGAATAACAATCTTACTGTATTTACGCTTATCCTTAGCCAGCAGTTTTAGGTAAGATTCTATGTCGCCCGTTCTGGCCCCTGGCAGGCATTTAACTATGGTCCCTGGTGTCTCTAGTGCCACGTTTCTGACTATTGAGCTCCCAATAACCAGGATCGGCTTCTCAGCGGGTGTGTCGTTTCATTTGTTTGAAACGCAGACGGGTTGGTGGTGAACTGGGGGCTGAAATCTAGAGCTATGCTTCCTACGAACTGTCACCCAGCCGGCCTGCTTACCCGGCTGCTCGGGTGCTTCTGGAGGACCACTAAGTGAACTAACGCTAGGTCTATGTGGCTCCGCGCTAGCAGAGGGGCGGCTATCAGCTGGTCTTTCCATAGCACAGAGCCGGGACTCTAATTCTGACACCCTCGCCTCCAAAGCTACAAAAACACTACATTTATTACAAGTACCATTATCACTAAAGGAGGCAGAGGAATAGCTAAACATCTGACACAGAGAGCAGGAGATAAGGGGAGACTTAGTCAGAGACGGAGAAGCTGAAGTAATAGTAGGAGAGGAAGCCATTGTGGAGCTAAAGCTAGGCTAGGCTAAAGCTAGGCTAGCGCCCTTCTACCACGCCAAGAGAGCAACCCGTGAAACACGAGGAGTTCCCAAGCGTGATGTGCAGCAACAGAAAATGTTTTAAAAGTGCTTATGTGTTAGAAACAGATGTTACAGCAAAGAGATTAAAGATAAAAGCGAGAGAATCTGGAGCAACAAACCGTTGCTCACGCAGTGAAAACAGGAAGTGATACAATACGCCTTACCGCAAACAGGAAGTGATAATAAAGTAATAATAAAGTTAACCGTGAACAAGCACAGACGTATAATAATTTACCATGCCGTGACATTCTTGGCGGGGCGGGGCGGGGCGTCCCCCCTTGTTGGATGGTAGGGGAAACACCGGCCTCATTCTGTTATTTATGGCATGCTGATTGTATGTAGTTTTCCACCGTTGCGTAATAATTGTGTGTGAGGAGCGAGTCAGGAGGGAGAAGCCTGATTCTCTGCTGGTGAGCTGCAGAGCTGCTGTTTTACATCAGCATGTTGTCTGGCTGTGTGTTAGCTTTCAGGTGGAGTACATCCTCTCAGAGCCGTCTGACAGCTGGAGCGGCAGGAAGGGCCGGGTGGATGAGGCTACGCTGAGCCAGCTTCTGACCAGGCCAGCTGGGTCCAGGTGCTACGTGTGTGTGTGCGGTCCGTCTGCCTTCACACAGCTAGCCACAGGGTACGGAACAGAAAACACAGTGTGATCCAAATAACAGCAGTCTTTTTCAGCCATTTGATGTTTCAAATGTTCTATTTGCAAATACTTGACATTTATGTGAAGTGTTCTTATTTCCACTGTGGACTTTTCTTCCTTATTTTATTATTACCTCCATCCATCTCTAGACCGAGTCCTCGCTGAGGAAATGAATACCTGTGACCTCTTATCTCAGCAGCCTGGAATATGTTGTGATGAGTGGGGATAATAAGTGACTGAAACTAGATGTGCATGTGTGTGGAAATTATTTGACACTATAGTGACTGACCTCATGTCTGTACAGTTAATTACTGCTGCAGGGTCTGTTAAATTCGGACTCATTAATGATTAAAAGCTTTCCTGGCCACTAAACAATGTGCCTGGGCAGTTATCCGGGTCATCGCAGCCGCAAACAGGCTGTTAGCTGTCACTAAAGAATAATCATTTTATTTTTTATTACAGACAGAAATGACTCTAATATCAGTTGCATGATGGATATATACACTGCTTGGCCCAAAAATAGTCACCACCTGGATTTAACTAAGTAAATAGATATGAGCCTCCCATTGGATTATTACTGCATAGACGATTATGTTTCAGTTGGCAACAAGTTATTTACCCCAACTGGTGCAACAAGTTGCTTCTCATTTCTTAATGGCATCCCGTGTGGTGGAAAAGATGTCAGTCTGTTTCAGAAGCATCCAGCAGGTAAAGCATCTAAGGAGATTGGAGAAATTAAGAACTGTCCAACGCATTATTAAAAACTGGAAGGATAGTGGGACCCATTGCCTTCAGGGGAAAAAACAATCCTGATGATCACTTAAACGTTTGGTGGAATGAGATTGGAGAAAAACAGTAGAACTCCAGGCTTTGTTTGATAGTGAAAGTACGAGCATTTCCACACCTACAATGCAAAGGGAACTCATGAGATTGGAACTTAAGAAAGCCACTAATCAGTGAAGCTAAACAGGAAATAAAAAGCTTCAGTTTGCTAGGGAGCATAAAGATTGGACCCTGGAGAAATGGAAGAAGGTCATTTGGGTCCAGATCTACTCATCAGAGTGATGGAGCATCAGGGTGAGAAGAGAGGCAGGTGAAGTGATGCTCCCATCATGCCTAGTGCCTACTGTACACGCCTGTGGGGGCAATGTGAGCAACATATATGCTCAAAGAATGAGGTCAGCTGACTACATGTACTGAATAACCAGCTTATTCCAAGATGACAATGCCAGGATTCATCAGGCTCAGATTGTGAAAGAGTGTTTCAGGGAGACATCATTTTCACACATGGATTGGCCTCCAGAGTCCAGACCTAAACCCCGTTGAGAACCTTTGGCATGTGCTGGAGAAGGCTGACTCTACTGTCATCGATGCAAGACCTTGGTGAAAAATGAATGCAACAATGGTGGAAATAAATCTTGTGACATTGCAGAAGCTTATTGAAACGATGCCACAGTGAATGTGTGCCGTAATCAAAGCTAAAGGGGGTCCAATGAAATATATATTTTTTTTTTGGCCAGGCAGTGTACCATCTAAAAGGGTTGGGAGATATGAAGGTACCATTTTATCTTCACAGCTCCAACACTAATACTGTTTGGAGCAAACTGTTGAAATGAGCTGATCCAAAATGTGGGATTCTTATCTCTAAGCTGAACACAGTAACTGTATTATATATTTTCAGGTTCATTGATATTTATTGATGCTCTCATGGAAGAACGAGCATCACAGCCAGTTTTTGGGGTTTTCTGACATCAACTTCCCTTTGGGTTTAATAAAGTAGTGAAATGCCTACCTCTACTGTTAAATAATTGGGAGAAGAATCTTATTTTCATCACGTTCATCCCCAGGGATGAATGCAGGGGTGTGATGGATGAATTGCTGAAGAATACATGTGCATCCATCACCACTGAGTGCTTTCACCTTCCTGTTCATTTATCAGGCTGCTGAAGAAGCTCGGCTTCAGTGAAGAGGAATGCCACGCCTTCCAGGGCTGACGAGCTCCATCACCCAGAAGAAACGGCGTCTCCGAGATGGAAGAACACGGAGCAAGTTGTTTGTGAGACAAGAAAAGGTCAGCATGTTCCTAAGCACCGAGGACACGAGGGTGCAGCCTGCAGCAAGCACTCGGCCCGGCCAGGGAGAGCTCCTAAAGGCAATAATTCAGCCGTGGTGCAGCGGGACATGGACATCAGGACGTCAGTGATGGAACACGCTTAAATGAATGGAACTTTGTGACAGTCATTGCAATAAAAGTACGATTTACATGAAGAAAAATATCTTTATGTAACATGTAAAGACAAACAGATTCTTTCACAGCAGAGGATTTTCATGTGACTAGTCAGTCCTTCGCTATGGTTTGTGTGATTAGGACTGTTTCTATAAGCCTTAGAGTTGACTGACTCAGGCCTTTTTTTCTTTTAGTCAGGTTTATCTTTACTAAATAAAAGTGTGCGCAAATTAGATAATCTGTTTCTTCATTGGAAGCATGAAAGCCAACACTGCAACATATCACTCTTCCAGCACGAAAAACAAATGGTCATGTTATTTTCTCAAAGCATTTTTCTGTATTGACAGTTTATTATAGGCAGAGAAGACTTTTTAAAGTTAGACTCACTTTGCATTGTTTAGGGGGTAATAAGGCCCCCTGACCTAATGTCAAATCCAGTTAAAAATGCCTTTAGAATGCCCTGTGGGAGAATTCACTCTGGCTTTACCTGTTTTATGTAGGTTGCTGTTTTAACTCACCTGGCATGAAAATGTTTATTTTCTTTAACCTTTATTTTAGCTGGAATCATCTCACTGAGACTCAGAATCCCTTCTGGGAGGGGGGGTGGCCAAAACAGCAGCACAGCATGAAACCAGCTAGTTAAAACGCTCACTATTTTACTTCAAAGCATTAGAATCACCGGCAGCACAAATACTGACGGCTCTTTCATCAAAACATTTGGTATTGGTTGAATGACACGTGGAAAATGAAGTCCCGTGGTTACCTCCGGGATAAAGAGAATGTAAATAAGGAGGCAAATCACCAAACATGACCTTATGATGGGAAATGTATCAATGTTCCAGTCAGTGACTGTGCAAAGAAGGCTTAGCAAAGTTTTTTTTTTACTGCAACGATGATTACAAAAACTAGAACCAATTACAGGTCTTAGTGCTACATAATGTCTAACCTCTTTAGTAAACACAAATTTGGATACCCGTATGAAATGTCCCCATAGTCAAATATTGATACATTTTACTTTTATATATCTTTTACTGCACTAAAAGAGAAAAAAATTGTTTTGAAGTAAAAACCCAATTTAATCCTGTGGTTTTTATTTTTTGTAATTAAATGGTTAAAAGACAATTTTGCACATTAGTGTTGCAATTCTACAAGCATTAGCTTCTGGGTGCTGTATTTTTAGTGGTGATCCCATCTGTCAGGGTCAGAGTTAATCCTTTTAAGAGCATCACACATTTTATCTAAATCAATGGGATGAAGATCAAAATCAAGACATTTTCCTTGGACTAAGGATAACATCGCACCAGAAGTGTAACTTCATGCATGGTGTCCCATGGACAGAACCTGACTACATATCAAAGAGACACGTTTGCTTTTCAGGTTCCTAAAATATCTCCACTATGAGGCTTTTTAGATCTCAGTGCAGGGCCTCATGCAAAGTTCTCATGAATTCTATCAGAGAAATGTTCTGAGCGCCAGTTTATCACATCCTTCAATTTAATATTTTCTAATGCTTTTGTGTAATGTCCAAAAGTCATGATTAATATTAATATTGGAAATATTGAAAAGATGTCCCAGGCTGGTCCAACCACAAAGATACGTCATTTAAAAAGAGCAGCTTAAAACTTGACTCAACATTTTGATAGCCCTGCATCTGTCTCTCCAGCAACGATGCACTTCACTGGTTCAAACAAACCAAGGAGCGTTGGCCTGTCAGGATGTTTAGAGTTTGGTTTTCTCCTGCATCTGATTTCTGAGATTCAGCAAACAGACCAATCAGTTGGGTTCTGTAGAACCAAGCATGACCCGTTTGGCTGTTGACTAAGTCCTGCTCCCAGCCTGGACCATGTTATCATGGCAACATGTGACGGCAGGTAGGGAGGCGCTCCTGTCCTCACTAGGACCTTCCCTTTTACTTCATAATGTGATACCTCTTGATGAATAGGAGCTGTAAGAGGACAACCTCAGCTCATTTCACTACAGACTTGTCTGGCTGAAGCTGACCTACGCCAGACAGTTATCACATGTGACTCAGACAGATGAGCCAACAGAATAAAGATGAAAATTTGATCTCTGAAGAACTCATTTTGGTTTGCCTGAATGATGGTCAAGGGGAAAACATGGAGATTTAAACATGAGAAGCACTGCTACTGTGTCCAGTTACTTGTTGCCTGCTGCTTTTCCCACTATGAACTTAATCCTCTTTAGTTTCGTCTTTAAAGAACGTACATCTGGCCTGGCGTTCCATTTAGCTGCGACACTTTCCCAGGGATCATTGACTGAGCTATTGCTGCCAAAAACCTGACGTGTTCTTTCTACACATGATACACCCGACCATGTCTTTTTGTGTTTGAGACGCAGCAAAATAAAGGAGCCATTGCTGCAACTGTGTGCGTTTTTTATCCTTCAGATTTTAGAACTAGCTCAGCTTTTAGCCCCTGAACAAGCAACTGCTGTCTTTAACTCAGTATTCTTCCTTTTACATAGAAAGTACTCCTGGATCTGAGCTTTGTGTCTCTGCTGTTTTCTCAAACATCCAGTGGGTTGTAGTGTATGGCTGTTCACACTGTGCCTGGTTCTGGTTCTGCTGGAAGTTTCTTCCTGTTAGGGGGGAGTTTTCCTCTCCACTGTCGCTTCATGCATGCTCAGTATGAGGGATTGCTGCAAAGCCATCAACAATGCAGACGACTGTCCACTGTGTTGACATGCTTGCCATTTGGATTTGATACAACTGGCTGGATTTCCATTGATGGAAACCTTTTACCAGTTTGACTAATATACCAAATTGTTTAATAACTAGGATCAATGTGGAATATATGACTGACTTTATATGATTGGATTGAGTGGATTGTGGGTACTTTGGTTGTGTTTTCTTGAGAGAAGATGAATTGTGAGCGAATAAATAAAATGAATTTAATTGAATTAAAAGCAGTTATCTTTTTTTATGTGACATGTTAATGAACAGTAGTAAATATCTGCACAGATGAAAGCAGTCAATACTTTAATAGTTATATGTTGTGGCTGTAGTTTAAAGGTTTAGTAACCCTATAACTCCAAATGTTATATTTCTGATACAAATATTTCTGAGACATCTGCCTCTTTAACAAACTCATTATTTTTCTGAATATACAAATTAATATATTACAGGAAAAAAAATTTTTTTGGTCAAATGTATCAATAACGATACAAAGAAACTCTGAAAGCCTGACATTTTAGTTTTTTTAAGCAACCAAAAATGATTTTCTTTTTTTAAAATGTGAAATGTCCTCCATATTACCTGTATCAGGCTTTAGAGGGTTAAATCTGTTATATTTTGTTAGAAATTAAGACGTATATTGCTGCAAAGTTTAAGTGGCTGTACTTTGTGGTTGAATATTCTTAATTAGTATCAATTTAGTCCATTAAAAGGCACTTAAATAGAAAAGAAGAAACAACAAAAAGACCTTCTGTTAAAAATAAAGGATTTGCACCACTGGGTTCATCTTTGACTGTCCTTTACTGACTAGTTATCACCAGGGGGAGAAGAATCCCGTAATGAGAAAACCTCTGAACAGAACCACGCAGCATCAGGCTGGGAACCTGCCACGGTTACTCCACTCCAGAACCTTCTGGTGTATCTAGTTCTGAGCTCTTAAGAACAACTAGGATAGTAAAGATATTGTTCAGCCTTCACACTGGTCACCAGGTTGAAACCCAGCATGCTGAGTCTAACCCATAACCCATCCCTGGCCAGGACCGGTCCATATTGGACCTGAACCTGGGCCGGCCACACAGGGAGCTTCTGTAGCCCACCTACCCAGCTTCACATCAATTCTGCTTGTTAAAATCAAACTTAAACACACAACAATGTACTAAAATAGCCTTTATGAACTGAACGTTTATCATTGCTGAAATAAATAATAATTTAGGTACAAAACACAGAAATTTGGAAACTGTTTGCCTCTGTTCCAGCACTTTCTCCCTGATCAGAGAGCGGTCCTGTCTAACCTCCCGGTGGCCTCAGGACGGCTGCAGAGCTGATTTACTGGGACCCAATCAGACAGGCGCCTCGGCATAATCAGCTCTTCACATGGGTTAGAACTAAGGGTTCTGAAGGAGGTGGGCTGCTATCACAGGCTGAGGGGTGGGGAGGACCACTCCTTGTCTTTGGAGGTGTCTCAGGATGTCCAGGATGGAGTCCAGCTCTGAGCGGAAAGCATCCAGCTCTCTGCTCTTGTCCTGGGCCAGTCGGCGCCATCGCTCCACTTCTGATTGCAGATCACCAGCTGACATCTGAAACGTCTCGGCAACGACCTGCAGAGACAAGGAAGTGATGATCTGAGCTGGTTACTAAGCTTCCAGACTACTGAGCAGCAGTCTGTGTAACATGGACACACATACCACGTGGTCAGGGTCAAAACAAACCGTATCTTTCTCTGGGAATCTGAACTTTCTATCACCATGAAGACTCTTCAGACTATCCCTGTAACTAAACTCAATGCAGACTAGTGTGTTCATGCATTATTAATTAATGCTCAGTGAAAGCACTGATGCCACTGTCATGTGAAACATCAGAACACCCACTAACTAAAGGAAAAAGATCATGTCTTGCAGTGTTTTGTGTGAGCTGTGTGCATTCTGAGCTGGCGTCTCATCTAAAAGGTCATTATGGTAATAGTTACAATACAGGTTCTAACCAATCAGTTCTGTCAGAACAAATCATCACTTATCAATGTTTAATGTTTTGTTTATGTCTGGAAGTGTAAAGACCAAATTAGAGAGAAAATGCAGATGAACTAATTAAACTAACTGTAGATTGTAGGTGGAGCCAGAGCTAGGACCCGCTAGCTGCTAACAGAGAGCTAGCGGTTCTCTTCAAACACAGGGAGGTTGAAACAATTCCAGAGACATTGGTCACTTTCAGCTCTGAGATGTTTGACCGGTTTCTTGGATGTTCAGTCCGTTTCAGATTCCCTACAGGATCTGAACGAGATCAGGATCTGGACTTTGACTTGACCCAGAACTTTCCAGTTCTTAATTTTGGCTAATTTGCGGGGATGTTTTGAGTTATTTTTGGTCCAGTTCTGCTATAGCTCTAATTTCCTTCTTACTCTCAGTTTCCTCAAACATGCTCTGATAGACGGTAGAACCGATGGTGGATTGGGTCCAGCTCTAAGCTTCGCTGACCTGAGGCTGTTTAGGACTTGTGTTAGCATCCTACGGTCCGGTCTCGGTGGAAACCTGCCAGTCATGAACATCCACTCGGAGACTCTTCCCAGACTCAAAGCTTCCCTCAGAGTTTAGACTCACTTTGACAGAAACAGCAAACTAAAGGTCTGGGGACAGCACCTAGCTCTTTTCAATGAAAGCCTAATGATTTTCTAAAATGATTTTCTAAACGGGCACTATATTCAATTCAATTCAATTGAATATAATATAGTAATTCAATACTATATGTCACATGCCAGAGTCTAATCTCAGGCATTTTAAGAGAATAAATGTGGAAGGTGTCCTAAAAGATTCCCCACCACAAACTGCTTTTATTTCATTTTACAGACATCTTAAAAGGTTTTTAAGGTTACTTGAAAAAATTCAGTACTGTTAAATTGATAATAAATATCCATATGGTAAAATCTGGGTGACAGACAGGTGACCAGCCCAAAGACAGCTGACATAGGCACCAGAATTTAACCCAAAAGCTGTTTAACTTTGTTCAGGGGATTTTCTGAAGGTCTGACAAGAGGAAGAAGTCAGCTCCTTCCAACACTGAGACTTTTGTCCCTTGGAGATCACAACCACAGAGATTCTGGGCCCAAAAGCAGAGCTGTTTCTTCCCTCCAAGCAGATTGTGTGAATGGACTTCCATCTTGCTGTGAGCATGAAAGCAAACGGTGCGGGGTACCTGCTGTAGCTCCTTCTCTCTGTGCTCGTGTCGCAGCTCCATGTTGATGATCTTCCTCTCCAGGCTGCACAGAAGCTTCCCCTCAGAGCTCTGGGCTTCTTTGGCCTCCTTCAGCTCCTGCAGGAGTCTGGTTAGCTGAGCAGGAGCAGAACCTCAGAGTGAGCATCAGGGGGAAAACACGCCAAACAACCAGCAGGTGGGTTCACATCAGGCGTCTGTATCATCCTCCTATTAAAGAGCAACTCAGAGTGCTGGTTAGTCTGCAGCTCAACCCAAACATCTTCCCCACATCTGTAAATCAGGACCTAATATGGACTGAGCTGCTCTTTACGTGCTTTATGAATTATACAGTGAGGACTAAGCTGGAATGTGTTTATCAGGATTCCTGTGAGCGAAAGCCCAAAGGAGAAAGTTCTGGTCCAGTTTAAAGCAGGGTCAGGTTCTACAACAATCTCCCAGAGTTCTGTTCAGTCCATCACCTGGACCTGGAGAAGATGGACCACCATCAGACCCACCGACACATGGACGTCCTCCTACACTGACAGGAGGGAACTGATCAGAGAAGCAGCCCAGAGGCCCATGGTAACTCTGGAGGAGCTGCAGAGATGCACAGCTCAGGTGGGAGGGGGACAGGCAAACCTGTGGAAGTAGGTTCTCTGGTCAGATGAGACAAAAGGTAATGTTTTTGGACCATCATGCAACGTGTGGCAGAAAACTGACACTGCGCATCACTGTGAACACAATATCCTCCCAATGAAACAGAGCTGTCAGCATCATGCTGTCAGGATGCAGGCACAGAGAGGCACAGAGAGGCTGCTAAGAGGGAGGGAACGATGGATGAAGCCAAATATGAGTCAGTCCTGGAGGATAAGCGGGTGGAGACGGGTGGAGGTTCCCCTGCCGTAGAACAACACCTACAGTCAGAGCTACAGCACAGATCCATGTGTTAGAATGGCCTAGTAGTCCAGACCCAAGTCCACATGATCCTCTATGGCACCACGTGAAAGCTGATGGTCACACCCTGCGTCCAATGGGACTCAGCGATGGCTATTCAGCAAATAAAACGGGCAGAAAAGAAAAGCTGATTTTCTAACTAGGCAGAGATATACCCCCACAGAGCTGCAGCTGGAACGGCTGCAGAAGATGCTTCTAGAAGGTCCTGATGGAGGCGGACTGACCACCGAGGCATCATTTTTAGGACAGAATTTGGAGAAGCAGTTCCTCCCACTACAGTTAGCTGCTGCTTTATGTTGCTCCATCGCATGAAATCCCAATAAATCACACTGACTGTTGCAGCTGCCAGATGAAAAGTGTGAGGCCTAAATCCTTTTAGTGTTTCTAAAAGCTTATCGAGGAGGAAGTCAGACGTTATTTAGTGAAAGTCTGCAGAGAGACGGCTGCTGACCTGCTTCTGCAGAGCTTCTTCTCTGCTCCTGGAGACGCACAGTTCCTCTTTACATCCCTGCAGCTCCTGCAGCTGCTGGTGCAGATGTTTCATCAGCAGCTGCAAGAAGACGGAGAGCCAAGGTGATGAAAACTGTTGGAGCGTTCCCGCTGACACCAGCTGCCTGGTGGGTCGGTCAGCCGTTACCTCCTGACTGCTCAGCCTGTTGCTCAGTTCTGCCACCTTGGAGGACGAGTGGTCCAGGGCGTGGGCGGCACACAGGCGCTCCACCACCCTGCCGTGTTCTGCCTTCACAGCGGCCAGCTGCTCTGCACAGCCTTCTCTCAGCCTGCAACGTCACCTTCCAGTCACTTCTCTGCGTGAACCAGGCGTCATACCCTGATCAGACCTACATACCTGCGCAGCTCCTCCTGTGCCTGAGCAGCGCCGGCCTTCAGCTCCTCCTTCTCCTGCTCGCTGTGCAGCTGGAGCAGCTGGACGCGCTGCCGCAGAGCTTCGTTCTCCTGCAGCACCTCTGAGATGTGGCTTCCTACCAGAGGGAGGGGGAACATACGCAGAGAACACGTGATCAGCCTTCTCTGTAAAAACCACCACCTTTGACATCAGTGAAGTCAGTTCTGCTCAGTAACCAGAGTTCCGTCATCCAGACTCTTATATGCACAGATTCAGCAGAACATTATGACCACTGCCATGCTCTGTGGTACCAGAAGCATTTCCTCTTCTGCTTTCAGCGTTGCCTTCTGATCCCACAGGTTTAACGTGATGTGGACCCATCCTTTGCAGCTATAGCGGCTTCACCTCTGCTGCTGGACGGAAACCTTTCAACATTACTCCAGAACCACGCCTGTGAGGTCAGACGCTGATGTTGGACCAGGAGGCCCGGCTTGCAGTGTCCGCTCTAACGCTGCCTTCCAGTTGTCAATATAGTCAATAAACATTAAATGGACCATAGCGAAATGCGAGTTGACAGAAAAGTTTAGGTTGCTTAACTTGACCAAAATGTTGCTTCACTCAATTGCTTGAAAAGCATCGTTTTCGTCATGAATGGCTAATTTGCTCTTGAACGCACATTTACATACGGATAACCCGTAAGTCCCTCGCTGCATTCGCCTTGTTGCCGTTGGGTGTGAACGCACCTCAACAGTTCCTGCAGATGGAACTAAGGAGTCCAGTCCAGCGCCTGAACAACACCTCTGGAGACAAAAGGTAACATTTTACCTCCATCAGACTACTTTTGACACAATGCGTTTAAGAACGGTTCGTCTCCCTAGCAACTGCCAAAACCAGACTCATCCGTTTGATTTTTAGACAGAGCCAGGATTCTTCACTCCAGAGGACCCGTCTCCACTGCTCTAGAGTCCACAGGAAGAATGCACATGCCCATTTTTTTTAAATGATTCCACCTTTCTCTTTGTGGCTGGTTCACCATTTTTAATGAGACCCAATGGTGACTTCCACCACTTCCACAGCCTGTTCCTGAGCTCGGTTCCACACATCACAGCAGAACCTCACAGGACCAGAGGCTGATAGGTCAACGTCTATAATCAACAGCCTCACATGGAATATTAACATAAAATGAGTGAGGTTTTAGTTTCCTAACTTCTGTTGACCCTGCTGTGTTAGCCAGAGATAATCAGAGGAGCTGGTCAGCAGCTCCTGGTGACAGAACATGAAGTGAAGCTGAGCTGAGGACAGTCAGACCTGAGAAGACGGTGGGCTGGTAGGTCTTCTCATACTGGGCTGCAGGAAACGTTTCTCCCTCTGGCTTTGGTTCTGTTGTGGCAGCAGAGCGCCGAGGTTTGGTCTGCCCTGCGTGTGTTCTGCCGTCTGCTGATCGTCTTTCTGATGGCTGGCGGGCTGCAGACAGCATGCTGCTGCGCTCCTTCTGCAGCCTCTCTACGGTGCGGCTCAGCTCCTGGATGCTCCGTGTCTTGGTGGCCAGCTCCTGGTTCAGTCGCTCTATCCGCACGCCAAACGCAGCCTCCGCTTGGCGCTGGTGGCGCCCTGGACTCGGCAGCGTCTGCATGGAGAAAAGTTTGATATGCGCGCAACATAAGTGCAAACTAATTCCTAAACCTGTTTTTTTTAAACAACGAGACCTGAAAAGTGTGGCATGCCTTTTGTATTCTACTCCCTTTACGCTGATACCCCTAAAAACAGTAAGAAGGTTACTTGTTGGTAAATAACATCCTTTTTTTTTAACCTCAGAGGTTCTTCAGCATCATGGAGACCTAGGAACCCAGCAGAATGGTCAGGGGGAAAGTTCTGGTCCAGTTTAAAGCAGGGTTAGGTTCTACAACAATATCCAAGCTCTGAACATCTCCCAGAGCTCTCATCAACCCATCTTCTGAACATGGCGAGAGGACGGACCCGCTGCACTCTGGGGGAGCTGCACAGATCCACAGCTCGGGTGGGAGAAGACTGAAAAGAAAGACTTTTTTTTGCCTCAGAAAAAAAGAAAGTTAAATTTCATCTTTCAGTGAATTTTTGCACTGACCTTATTTGCGAGCTGCTGCTGCAGAGCGTCTATCTGGTCCTGGAGACGTTTGTCTTTCTGCTGGTGGCTGTCCTGGACACGCTTCAGCTCTTCCTCCAGGATCTGACATTTAGACATCCAGGACTCTGATCCAGCTGCTGCTGCTTCAGCCGGCTGTCTGTGCTCCTGCTGCTGCTCCAGCTCAGATATCTGTTGCTCATAGCGCAGCTAAACAACACAAAATCACTCAGTGTGATCACAGAATCTTTCTACCCTGCTTTCCTTTCCCTACTTTCTCATGCATGAAAGTCTCTGTTGTGTCTGCTCATTATGGGATGACAAATAGGAATTGAAAGTAAATGGTAAGCGATAGATCCTGGCATCCAGATGTTTTCACCTTGATTCTGTGGAACTGTTGCTCCATGGCCCGCAGGGTCCGCTTGGCCTCTTCATCGTGACTCTCCAGTTCAGACTCCAGACGCTGGATCCGGTGCTCCAGCAGAGCGTTGATCCGGCTGGGGGGGGACGTCCTGGGAGAGGCAGCGTTCTCCTCCCCAGCAGCTGTGGCTGCAGCATAGATCAGAGCTGGCAGAGAATTTGGGTTCCTGCTTCTCAGAATCTGCTCCAGTTCCTTTACCTGGTGGTAACAGGGAGGCTTAGAAGAGCAGCAGAGCCACGAGCTGGTGGACGGTAAACTGAGTTAGCAAATCTGATAGATGTGTTTGATGACATGAAGGAACCTGTCGCTGGAGGTCCTGCATTCTCCTTGTGTCTGCAGATCTGTGTCTGGTCTTCCTCTGCTGCTCGCTGCTCCTTTTGCCCACTTCCTGCTTCAGTTTTTCCACCTGGAACAGAAGCAGGCTGCTAGTTGCTCCGTAGTGTTGTGCTAGACTGTAACTAGAGCTAACTTCTATCTATATATATAACTTCAGCTAACTTCTTCATAAGCTGGGCTGTAGGTAATAGAACAGAACACTTTTAGCCTAAGCAGTAGCAGCTTTCCTAACATGAAGATGTTAGATGTGTAGCTGTGCTCAGAGGTTCCCATCAACTCATCACGGCCATGAGTCTGACCTTCACTTTGTGTTTTTACTAACTCATTTGAAGGCTTTTTGTCATGTTGGAATGATTATACAACAGGAAACTATAAACATTCCCACACTCCAGCGCAGAAGTTTAATTCATTGTGTTTATGTCTCTACTCCACCCAGGGTCATAATTAGAGGATTAAATATTGCCCTGATAAAGGCTGTCTTCACCCGACAAGACCAGGAATGATTAAGTTCTGCTCAATGATCACACTTCACTAGAATGTTGTCTTTAAGTTAAAAAGCTCAGGGTAACATGAACCACTCTAACTATAAGCTTTGCCAAAAAGGAAAGTTTTAACATTAGTCTTAAAAGTAGACAGGGTGTCTGCCTCACGGACCAAAACTGGGAGTTGGTTCCACAGGAGAGGAGCCTGATAGCTAAAGGATCTGCCTCCCATTCTACTTTTAGAGACTCTAGGAACCACCAGCAGACCTGCAGTCTGAGAGCGAAGTGCTCTGTTAGGAACATACGGGGTAATCAGAGCTCTGATATATGATGGAGCTTGATTATTAAGGGCTTTATACGTTAGAAGGAGAATTTTAAATTCTATTCTTGATTTAACAGGAAGCCAATGAAGGGAAGCTAAAACAGGAGAAATATGATCCCTCTTGTTGATTTTCATCAGAACTCTTGCTGCAGCATTTTGGATCAGCTGAAGGCTTTGAACTGCATTTTGTGGACTTCCTGATAGTAAAGAATTACAATAGTCCAGCTTTGAAGTAACAAATGCATGAACTAGTTTTTCAGCATCACTCCTGGACAGAATGTTTCTAATTTTGGCGATATTCCTGAGGTGAAAAAAGGAAACTCTGGAAACCTGTTTAATATGGGATTTAAATGGTAAATGGTAAATGGACTGAACTTATATAGTGCTTTTCCAGTCATGCTGACCACCCAAAGCGCTGTACACTATAGCCACATTCACCCAGTCGCTCTCACTAACGCGCACACATTTATACACCGAGACGCAGCTCGATAGGCAACTTGGGGTTAAGTGCCTTGCCCAAGGGCACATCGACATGTGGCAAGGGGAAGCTGGAATCGAACCCACAACCTTCTGGTTGCCGGACGACTACTCAACCCATCAAGCCACAGTCGCCCACATGACGATTTTTAACTTTATTACCAGAGGCCAAGTTAATGGCATCCTGATTAATTGATTGATTAAGAACTTTATTTTTTGAGGACTCTGGTCCAAAGATTACAACTGCGGTCTTGTCAGAATTTAAGTGCTGGAAATTTAAAGTCATCCAGCTTTTGATGTCATCAAGACATGACTGCAGTCGAAGTAACTGATTGGATTCATCAGGATTTATGGATAAATATAGCTGAGTGTCATCAGCATAACAGTGGAAATTAATCCCATGCTGTCTGATAATTTTGCCTATCGGAAGCATATATATAGTAAAGAGAATTGGTCCAAGGACTGAACCCTGTGGTACTCCACAAGTGACCCTAGAGTTTGAGGAAGATTTATTATTAACATGAACAAACTGGAATCTGTCCGACAGATAAGATTTAAACCAGCCTAATGCTTTCCCCTTAATCCCTACAGTATGCTCAAGTCTTTCTAGGAGAATATTGTGATCAACTGTATCAAATGCAGCACTGAGATCTAACAGTCCATTATTTGAGGCCATGTGAGTATCATTAGTGAGCTTTGCCAGAGCTGTTTTAGTGCTATGATGAGCTCTGAAGCCTGACTAAAATTCTTCAAACAGGTCGGGGCGCGCTCGTGGCGCAGCAGGTAGCGCGACCCATATACGGAGACCTTAGTCCTCGACGCGGTTGACCCGGGTTCGGGTCCGACCCGCGGTCCTTTGCCGCATGTCTCTCCCCCTCTTCCTGTCAGCCTACTTTCATAAAAAGCGAGCCACTAGAGCCGTGAAAAAGCCCAAAAAGGTCATTACTTTGTTCACATACTTAATTAGCAACTACTTTCCCAAGAATTATTCAGTCTGTGCTGTGTTCCTTCTTCACTGTGGGGTTTCACTCATTCACAGAACAGGATCGGTCCAGACTACATTCAACAATCAGGTCTGCAAAGAGGACCATCAGGGCCGACCTTTCCTCCCTCCAGAACATGTACAGGTTGGTAAACACAGGACCCTGCAGGTGACACTGCATATGACCAAAAAGAGGAATCATCTAGGTGGTCATCTATTCAACAGATGTGTCACCGCTCTGCTTAGGTCTGATAAAAGCTAAACTGTGACTCTCAGGTAAAAAGAAACAAGTCAGGATTTTCAGGAACAACTTTGGAACCACCAGGTCTGAAGCCTGCTGTGAACGGGAACTAGCTTGAACACCACTCTCTCTGTCCACGGTGACCGGCAGATTACCACAACATAGACTGAAAGGGCACAGCGCCACAAACAGGCACTCAGTATCATCTCATTAAAACACAACAAAAGGTCTTGTAATAGTTAAAGCAGGCTAACGTTTAGCTTCTGGAATGTCCTCCCTACCTCAACCTGACAGAAACATTTTTAAATGTAAATTTTAAATTTTAAAAGTTTAAATGTGCTCTTCCATTCCTGAGAGGTCAGATATCCAGCCGGAGAACAGCAGGAACCTGGTAATGGCTACAGAAAAAGACAGCATGGATGAGGAAATGAATACGCATCCAGAATGTGATATTTTAATATTACACCCAACCAGAAAGGGGCAACTCTAGTTCTCCAAAATAAATGAGCGTATTAGTGATAATATTAATGCGTATTAGTGTATGCATACCTGACCTCAATTGAAACTACAGATTTATCCAACCATATTCACAAGAGAAAGGTCCCTCTCAGTCCTGGCTTTAAACCGTGTTGCATTCATTGTATCCAACTAAAAGTCTGAATTATTTAACCCTTTGTTTTTCAGCCATACAGAGAATGCCAACCTGTTCTTTGAGCTGGAGTATCTCAGCTGTTGCTGCCTTCAGCCTGCCAGCATCTCTGTCCAGCAGCTCCTGGTTCTCAGAAAACCACTGCAGCTTCTTCTTCAGAGCGGCCACCTCCTCCTGGTGCTGGTCCTCCAGGACTCGCAGCTCAAATGTCTTTTCTCCTGATTCAAAGCACACCGTGTTCAGCTCCAGGAGTCACAGTAACAGTAGAGGAAAGCCTAAGCCTGGGTCCATGTTAGAGCATGTGTGACGCTCAGCTGCCTTCAATGAGCGCTAACCTGAGCTGGAGATGGCTCGCTCGGCTTTGATTAGGTTCAGCTCAGCCTCCAGGGACTGCTTTTCCTGCTGCAGTGCGTGGTTCTCCTCGGACAGCTTGGCTTGGTTCCTCTGCACACACAGACAGACTGTGATGGAGCTGGCTGAGCTGCCTCCACTACAGAAACACTTAGCCACAGTGTTACAAACCTGAAGGATGCTGATTTGAGCCAGCAGGTCAGAGATGCGTTTAGTGTGATCCATGGAGCACACGCTGCTCACAGGCCTGGAGGTTTTCCTCAGCTGCTCCCTGGTGAAGATGAAGGTCAGCACCGTTTTAGAGACAACGATCATATGACAGGGATAAAGAGAACAAAGCGCCCTCAGCTCTGATGAATGACCACACCTTGTTAGAGCCAGCTCGCTCAGCAGCCTCTGGTTCTCATTAAACATGGCTTCCTCGTTGGCTTTACTCTTGGCCTGCTGAGCCTTCATCTGTGAATACAGCTTTTCGTTCTCCTGGAAAACACGGTCAGTTTTACTGCAGAGAAGGAAGCTCCCAGCAATGCAGGAACAACGCATTTAGGAGAACTGGCCCTGCTTCACAGGTAAACAGCGCCTGACGTCCCCCTGAATGAACAACTCCCTGCATCAGCTTCATTAAATAAAGGCTTCCCACTGATCTGCTCTTTTACAATTTCAGACATTTTCACACTGTTTTCTTAGTGTTTCTATCAGTTGTATATTAGCAATAAAGCTTTCACCCAGCTGGGTTTTACAACCCCCCCCCCCACAGATCATAAAACAAGCTGTCTTCTAATTCGCCAGTGTGGAACTGACAAACTTGGTTATATTAAAATCTATTTATTATTTATTGTTCTCAGAATAACCTGAGTGCATCAACCTAGATGGTATACAGATCACTACAGGTCTGAATCAATGACACGTTTATTTTAGAACATGTCCATTTTCTGTACGTCATTAAACAGAACCCAGTTTAAAAAACTTCTTCCAATTTAAAAGCCACAACTAAAAGGATCTGGAATCCAGTACAGGCACGAGTGTGTTTATCTGTTGATTGATTGATTGATTAATATATATAGTGCTTAGAAACGACTAACTAAGGTGACCGAGCACTTTACAGTAAAAGTTACATCACAAAAGAACAACAACAAAATGAAGAAAATGCCATTCCACTACATGGTATTAAAAGCCTGTCTAAAAAGATAAATCTCAAGCTTAGACTTAAAGATTCTCTGGTCAGATTTTACATGAAGGTCTAAAGGGAGGTTGTTCCAAAGTCAGGGGTGCTTCCACTGAAAAGGCCCGGTCACCCCGCTGCTTTAAGCTGCTTCCTGGAACATCTATGAAAAGGAAACTTAATGATTCTCCCATGTACAGGAAGAGTTAAAAGTTCAGATAATTTGTAACTCAAGCAAATGAGTTAAACTCCCGTTTTGGTAAAGAAAACTTGTCACCTGAATGTAGATGAAAGCTTTTTTGTTCTCTGGTGACGAGTTTTTACAGAAATTAAGGTTTTTATATTTTAAAATTATGAATTACCAAGTTAGACTTCTCCAGACACTGTGCTAAAATGATTATTTCTGCATATTTTGTGCCTTTATTAGCTTATCAGCCATTTCTACAGTTTGTGCCACCTTTGTTTGTTCTGCCAGTGTAAAAGCTTCAGAATGTAGGATGTATGGAGGTTAGTCCTCAGGGACCTGCAGTGCTTTTAATGCTTGGCTGTGTATGACAAAGGCAGAGAGCCAGCAAACTTTTGGATGTGTAAGCTCTGAACAGTTACTATGAATGGCAGCTGGGACTTGTTGAATAAATGTTTAAAGCCCATCCAGAGGAACAAATAAAAGCAGAATCAGGCCCAGGTAAAGAACAGGCATTATGAATGGCAGACATTTTGAGAAGAAACGGACAAACCTGCTGGTAACCTTTGATGAGTATCTCCTGCTCTTTGATGTCTTGAGCCATCTGTTGATAGTTCTCCTCCATGCTGGGATCTGCAGCCTCCACCCGTCTCCTCTTCTGACTGGCTTCCTCTGCACTGTGAAGCTGAGGGGTGAACAAAGTCAACTTTGTGTACGAATACATGGGAAGAAATGTGCATCTAACTAAAAGAATATTAAATGCTATAGGCTTAGGCTGCTGGAGGACATCAGGGTCTATTTCTCTCACTCTGCTGAGTTCTCCTACTGTTCTCCAATTTGCATTGCTTGTTGTTATTTCAACTTTTAGTTCTGTTTTTTGTTCTCTTAATAGTAGGTTCTACAGGAGGTTCTCCTCCCTGTTAAAGGGAAGTTTTCCTCTCCACTGTCACTTCATGCATGCTCAGTATAAGGGATTGCTGCAAAGCCATCAACAATGCAGACGACTGTCCCCTGTGGCTCTACCCTCTGATAGATTGGAAACTTTTTGACCAATCTGTATGATCTTAATGAATTTGACTTTGTAAAGTGCTTTGAAATGACATGTGTTGTGAATTAGTGCTATATAAATAAAATTTAATTGAATTGAATAGACGTCTCATGTTTTGTACCTTGCTCTGCAGCAGGTAGTTTTGCTGTCTCAGTGAATTGACCTCCTCTGCTTCATCCTTCATCATCTGCAGTTCTTTTTCCTTCTGAGCAAGCTGGACTCTTAACGCCTCCATCACAGAATTTTCCTCGATTGTCTGAAAGACACAACAACCAGCTTATAGAAGCTCTTCAGGTCTGCAGCAGATCCTGGCAGATAGATTCTGGGACACCCTGTGAATACATCTGGATTATGTACACAGCATACCTTAATAACAAAGCTGCATTATTTTCTAATTAGTTTGTGTTGAAGTTGTGTGCCCACCTGAGGAGGCGGGGCTGTAAATGGGCTGTCCTGAGGACCTTTGACCTCCTGCATGGCACTGTGGTGGCTGCTGGTGTCTATCTGCTGTTGGAGGACAGCCACCAGGGACTGAACAGATGCCACCAGCTCACTGCTCGCCCTCAGACCTGCCTCTGCTGACCAAACAACACAAATTCACCACGCGCACACACAGCAAACGCTACTACACTTTCTACTCTCAGATCTGATCATTGTGATGTGCGCATATTTAGAGATTACAGACAACAGTGACCTGCATCATCACATTGCTCTTGTTTTTTTGTGGCTATGGGTTTGGAGGAGGGGCCTCTGGTTGTGTCAGCAGCTTTGCTTGTCTTCGGTGACCTAAAACTCCCGGCTGCCTTCCCCTCCCTGGCCTTGCCTCTGGAGGGAGCCAGAGTCGTCTTCCTTTCAGAAAACATGGAAGAATGAGAAACCGAGGAGACCCTGGACATCTGTGGGAAGAGTGTGCAGAAACAAATGACATTTTAAAGGTGTGTGTGTGTGTGTGTGTGTGTCTGTGTGTGTGTGTGTGAGAGAGAGAGAACAAACTCTGTGGGCTGCTTCTGAGGTATTAGCATCATGCAAAGTGTGAGATTCTTCCTCACCGGCTGTTTCTTTGCCTTGCTGCCCAGAGATGACGTTTGTGAAGAACATTTATTCTGTTCTTGCATCAGTCTTTCTGCTTCCTTCCTGATACTGGATGTCAGGTCATGGGAGGGAGGTTCTGAGGATCTGGACTTGTGACTAGTTGGCCTTATTGTTGCTTTTAATCCAGCAGCAACAGCAGTCTTTCCAGGCTGCTCCAGTTCCAACTGTGATGGAGTCCCAACTGTGAAGGTCTGGGACAGGTACCGGGATTTCTGTTCATGATGGAGCTCTGCATCACTGAAATCACGTGTTCAATTACTCACAGATCTTAGAAAAGAAACAAACACCACTGCTAATGAAATGAAACAAAGGACTGTAAATAAGATCTTCACTGGCTGGTTCCCAAAGATGTATTTAAAATGTTCCACCTGGTCATTAATGTAATGAATAATATGTTGCGTACCCCGCCTCTCGCCCAATGACAGCTGGAGATTGGCACGAGCCAACCACCCACACAGATAACCGGGTTAGATAATGGAAGGATGGATACTTCTTTATTACTACTGCCTGATCTTTCACTAGCTACACCTCAGATGCTCAATGAAGTTCAATAACATCTGTTTGCCACTAACTGATGGGAAGGATGGGAAGGATGTAACCACATACGCTTTAGACTACAGCTCTAAATCTATGCTCATAACTAGTTCTATTTCCTCCCCACTGACCACCAAAGGACGGTTCTGAGAGCAGTGACTGCTCCCTTTGCACATCAGCCCAGATGGCCACTCACAGCCTTTATATCCTGACGTATAGTGTAGTACTCAAGACAGGTTTCGGTCTCGTCTCATGACCTTGCCTGAAGGCTGAATTCTCCTTGTATTTTCTAAAATAACTGCCTTAATCTATTCACTACGGAGGATTCAACTCATTGTCCCTGATGGGATTCCCTTACGGGGCGGTCAGAGCACCGGACCAGGATGGGCTGGCAGCTAGGTTGAGTTGTCCTCTTTCCAAACAGCATCTCTCCTGTTGGAATGTAGACGTCTGGCAGGCCTGCAGTGCAGGACGCTGCCCCCCCCCACCCCCACCCCCCCACCGGGTGGTGCGTGGGCCTTCTCTGTCTCTGCTTCCTGGCCGGTTATAAGAAGGGTCCCGGTGGAAACGCTACGTGCTGCTGCATTATGGGCTTTCCCGAGCACGTTCATCAGATTTCACAATGCAGGATCCTCTGACTCTTCTCTGTGAGGTATGTGCTCACCATTCCTTGTGACATAGTTGTATTGGTCATTCAGTGCTTTCAGCACTGCCCTCTATGAAATGGAGCAAATGTTAGGTCCTTACCTACAGTTCAATGAATGCTGAGTGACCGTCAGAGATGATCTGAATTCACGCATTAAAATTCTGTAGCAACAGAGCCTTGATGTCAGGATATCTGGGTTCTGAGGGGTCATCCGGTGTGTCAGTTATGTTGGTATAATTACTTCAATCAAGAATATTTTATTTGTCACCACCATTTGTCAGTTTTTTGTAATGTGAACCAGAGTAGCCAAACAAGCATGCAATAAACAAGGGTTACTTTTTTTTTTGTCTTCAGGAAAATCCCAGATAAAGATAATGAGGTAGTAGCGTGCATATTTAACAATGCTGATTGAGGCTTCCTTTACAGAAATGTGCATTTAGATATTTGATCCATGAGAACATCATTCAGTGCTTTCAGCATCGCCCTCTGGTGGTTACCCAGGATTCATAGAACAAGTGTTATATGTGTAACCTTCGTTCTTAATGCTGGGAGGTAGGCTTGGGCAATGATACCCTGGATCTAACCTGACAGGCTGCAGTGTAAAGCCTCTGATGTGCTTGTTTTCTGGTCGGATGGGCCTCATCAGCTCTTCTGCAGTGGGCAAGTCTAAGGACAAGTAAAACAAAAGACAAAGTAACCAGCCTTGGCATTTATGAGCAACTCCTTAAGGTGTCACTGTGTAACGCATGCAGAATATCTTTAAACGATTAAAAGAATCTGGAACAGTCTCAGCGCACAAAGTCAATAACTGAAGGTGGACACCAATGATTTCCAGAAAAAGCACAGCACCCTTAGATGTCATCAATTAATAGCTTACACACACAACAGTGCATTTAGGGAAGCCTGTGCTAAGCACTACCATACACACTCCCAAACCTTACAGTGCTACACGTTAGCTACAATAGTCCAGAGGTTCTGCTAATCCATCCTGACTAATGCATCTGGAACAGATCACCACACAGATGCTGCTTTATTGCCACAGTTATCCATCTTTTACATAGCTGCTAATTAGGAGTACATAAAAAAAGGGATCTGTGGTTTAAAAATCCAGTCAGTAAAGCATTTATTCTTACTCATTAATAACCTGTTTTTTGCTGTTAACTCACTAAAGTAAACCACCATTTGCTTTTAATTTGACTTCCAACAGTTCAGCCTAGAAGTGCCGGGCAGGAATACTTTAAGCAGAGTCCTTTCAGTTGACCATCCTAGTCCCTGAGCCACTGATGTGAAAAGTGTTGCTTTATTAATCTCTGATTAAATACAGCTGATAGAGGTGGAAGCCATGCTTCAGTAGAGCGCTGTCTGACCTGACTCAGTGGTAGAAGCAGGCTGCAGAGACTGCTGAGGATGCTGAGGAGGGGGTGGAGAAACTGGCCTGTTGCTCCTCTTTCTGTCTTCCAGAGAGAAATGACAGAGATCATCTGAATCCTCCACAGAGTGAATCTGTCTGTATGCTTCCTGAAGAGCCTCCACCTCTGACCCTCCACTCTGTGCGTACAGCTGGCCTGCACACAAAACACGTTCAGATGGGCTCCACACCTGTCCTGTGACACCAACACATGACTCACAACCACAGAATCACCGCTTCACTGAGCTGTTAAAAAGGAAAAAAAGTTCCACAATGACATGAGTATAAAGTTCTAAAAAACATGCTGGTGAAGATTCTCAGTCATCCAGGTCATGGTCAATCCAATGCTTTGTTTTTTACTTTTTTTGGATTCTAAAAAACATGTTGCTGTGTCCCATATAAATGTTAATACCTACATCCTGTAAGTTACATTGTCTTTTACAGGAATAATACAAATTTCAGTAATAGTTGTATATAAGGGGAATATTTCACATTTCTTTAATGTAAGTTTCAACCCAGAAATGCATAAGAATTTAGACATATCCATCAAGCCATTATTGCCTGGTGACTTGTCACAGTTTTTGATTCCTCATCCTCTTTTAAAGTGTTTGCTTCTTTTAATGAGTTTAATATATCTGTGCTATCTGTACAGCTGTCACTTTTGTAAAGATTTCTATAAATATTTGACACATATTTTGAAATTACTGAGTAATCTTGTAACTGGCAGCACCATTTGAATTTGATAAACATTGTAGAACACAACAAATACAATCAAACTTTATATTTTCAGCCAGTAGGGCTGGACGATATGGTCAAACCTGCCATCACGATATATTTCAGAATTGCTGTCGATATAATTACGATTATTAATATGAACAAAATAAAAGCTTCAGAAAGATGGCAAAAAATGCCCACAACAGATGCCCGTACAAACTGATAACAAATATGTCGCCATGTTTATAAAACTCCTCCATTATAACATTTTAGAAATATTTACCTTAAAAAATAAAACACATAAAATTACATAAAACCCAGAATGTCAGTCAGTGACAAATCAGACTATAATGTATATTGAAATATTGGACATGTCATACCACCGTCATTGAAAAAAGTTATATTGAGATATACATTGATATTGAATTATTGTCCAACCCTATCAGCCGGTCTCTTTAATGAGTCGCTGATGTCACTGAAGAAGTTGTTGGTTTACCATAATTCACCACAAATATCCCTCCAGGTGTCTCTGTGACTGCCTGACAGCGCCACTGGCATGATTATTTGGACACGTGCTGCTTTCCTGGTATTTTTACTAATTTGCAAATGTTTGTGTTTGTTGACGGTCATGATTCATGGGAACCTCTGCATTATTTTCCGCACATCTGGAGTTGTCAGGGCAACGTGTGCGGTGACACATCTACGCACGGTTCCATAAATCTGAATTATTTTGCGCCAAGTTTCGACATGTCTGGCCACCGCCAACAGTATTCATACTGTAGCTGCGCGGTCTCTTCTGCTGGTTGTGGCCACAGTCAGTGGGTGCAACCTCAGCTGCTAGCCAGCTATGAGACAAAACATTTAGATTCCCTTATAGTAGAAGTGCTGATTCTGGCTGAAGCCTTCAAATGTTTGACAGTTTTTGTTTCATTGCTTTTATTAATAGTTATCCTTTTCAAATATTAAGTTTTTTCGATAGAGGACATGCTTGAGTTGCATTACCTCTGTCCAGTGAGCTGACTGTGTCCTTCCCTCTGTGCTTCACACCAGTGTCATCCAAAGAGTCATAGAGAGAAACTGAGGGAAAATATTATAAATAAACACAAACACATGTTTGGAGGCATTAGTGGGTCAAAATGATTTAAAACCCTCTGGAACAGTTCTATGAAATACAACAATTTCTATTAAGTTTATTGAATTGAGCTATTTGCCCTGGTTCCAAAGATTGAACACAAATATGTAGAAAATGATTTCTCTAGAGGACGCAGTCAGCCCTAGTGTACATGGACGAGGTGATTATGAGTCGTAGTATTTCCCAAGATTTTGCTCCTGGAAATGGACCAGCCATTGGGCGTCTCAGAGACGCGCCTAAACATGACTGCAGTGTAATGTTAATTCTCTTACCTCTCGCAAGAATTGGGGCCATTTTAGAGTTCTGTGGAAGAGAAACCTGGGAATCAGGGAACCAAACAAAAATATGGTCACTTGTCATTTCTGAACAAAGGCAAAAGTATTAAATCAAAACACCCTAACACAGCTGCATTTATGACCATATGAGGCGCTTTTCTGAGATAACTCACAGGACCTGTTGTTGGTCTGTTGTCCGCAGTAACTCCACGGTTTGCAAAGGTTTTAAAAATTGTAGCCTATTGCTGGACAATAAAACAATGACTCGATTTTTTTTACAAGGAAAAGAAAATGACAATAATAAAGGTAGTCTTTAAATTTTAATAGGACAGACATTACATCCGGCCTACCTGGCAGAATGTGAGGCCCCGTTTTTTAAGCATTCTTATGAGACTAAGAAGAGCCCAGTTAAAGTGAAACAGTCTGACCTGACTCATTGGGTTCAAATACTTGATTTGTTGTTTGCTTGCACTGAAATAAACTTGCTGTCCTGAACAGTGCTCCAAATGTGTTTGTACAGCAACATGGTAACTGAGCAAGTGTATTCTATTATTTGTTTACTTGTAATCCATAAAGTCCCATACTGCTCAATGGTGCTGTGTGTTTATTTTCTGTAAATTAAAAAAAAGAAATGATGTCAGTTACTGAAGTTCATTTCTAATTTCTAATTTCAGACGCTCCTGCCCTAAACATGCTAAACCATATTGAGATCGCTATGGATACCGTTAAACTGTCCACATCCCCTGGCGCTATTCCCGTTTATGTTTTCATGTGCCTGGCCTGCATGAAGACAATGAACCTTTACTTCTGGAGTTTTTCCATTACAATCCAAGAATTTTGCTGTGTTGGCTGTTGCAGGCCCTTTTCTCTCTGTGTCATGTGATCTGCTCTGCACGCTGAAACATTAGTCCTAAAACTTTACGATGATCAAAGGGAGAATGCTGCTTGTCAAGACTTGATGCAATCAACTGGTTTCCTTATATAGGACATTTTTGACCAATCTGTATAATCTGACCCAATCTGTATAATATGATTGAACTTGATTTTGTAAAGTGCCTTGAGATGACATGTTTCATGATTTGGCGCTATATAAATAAAATTGAATTGAATTGAATTGAACAGTGATTAAATGTCACTGGAACTAAAAATTACTTTATAAAATTAAAAATTTTAATACATTGCCTGATTCCACACTACATAAAACAAACTGTACCAAAAAGACAGCTATCAGAGGCACACAAAGTGCACGAGGTGAATGAGTGATTGCAGCTGTGTGTGAATCAAAGTCAGGGAATTATTTTAGTGCAAAAGACTATATTAAAAACTAAATTTATGTGACAAGGCAGCAGCGGTGATGTGCCTGTGAGACAGCGCTGAGGGAAGTGGGAACTCTCGTGGCAGCTCTCACTGTTGCCTCAATACAGTGATTCCAGAGCGACTGGTGCTTTTGGGTAAAGTCAAAACAAAAAAGTTGCTAAAGGTCGTTGTTGCTAGTCGCTTTTTGAAAGAAAATTGTCGTAGGTGTCTGCAAAGCCTCTAAATATATCAACAAAGATGCTAAACTGGCAACACTGAACTGTTGTCTCTAGATTTCCTTCCCCCGTGAGAACAACGCGGCACAGTAGCCGCTAACCAGCTTAGCAGCCAGACAGGAAGGAGCAGGCGGTGTTGGTTTTTCAAAATACAGTACATTTTAACGTTTCATGATATTTCAATTGATTTCAAACTCAGATTATGGTTAGCATAAGTGCACAAATATAGGCTATACATAATATAGGGTAAATATATTTCATATACTTTCCATTGTTTTAATATACATTAAAAAAATATAATTAAAAAAAAATTAATTCTGAAGGTCTGGAGGCTTTTATTTTGCCATGGTGGTGTGCCATGATCAATTACATGTATCAGAAGCCCTGTGCTCTCAATAACAGCATTGTAAGAGGGGGACAAGGGACAGGGGAGGGATGGAGGCCTCCACCGCTGCTTAGCAACGAGCGGTTTCTCTTCACATTGCGAGCATGACTCAGCTCTCAGGGAACAATAAGCGGCCATCATAGCACTAGCCTGATGGTCCTCTTTTGCATGTAAGCAACCTTTTTCATTGACACCGTTAAACTTGTTGATCCACCATGCAAAGGTTCTGCTGATAAGGCTGAGTTAACTGAAACGCCCCAGACTGAAGAAGTCTCTTGAAGAAGAGACAATGTTTCAAAAACAAGAACCCTTCTAGAGAACCTACTCAGTTAAAAAAAAAAAATTAAGAAAAAAACAACGTGTTTCAGTTCAGTGCTTTAACAGGGAATAAAGAGAAAATATTATCTCGCTAACATTTCATATTGAAAAGTCTAAAGAGGGGATAAATAGTTACAATGCTGGATCTCGGACAGAAACAGATCGCGTTTCTGTCTGAGTTCACGTAGACAAGGAGATAAAAGAGTTAGACAGTGAATGTCCTAACCTCCCCCGGTGGCTCTTCTATATTGTCCACATCTTCAAAATCTTCACTGTAGTGTGGGGAGCCAGCATGGGCTGCAAGACAAGAGATCTGATGAAGACACACAGAGCAGCTCAAGCAGGGTTGCTCCTCAGTATGCTGCTCCTACCTGGAGACTCTCCATCAGCCTCTCCAGCTCCAGCCTCCCTCTGCTCTTCGTTCCTCTGCTCCACTCCTGGATCACCCTTTTTCCTAGAAGGAAACTCTTTTCCTCATTCCAGAACGTCTCAATCCTGAGCTTTAACTTGAAACCATTGTCACACGGGTGGGTTTGTGACATAAAATATTGCTGCTCTGGCTGGGTTTACTCATGTATCAAATAAGTGTCGCTACATAACACTGAAAAAGCATTATCAAACCAATCTGTGATGCACAGTCTGCCGGTGCAGTGGAACATGCTTTCCACAAGGCTAAACTACACAGCTCAATAAAATAAAGGGATCACTTAAACAACACAATGTAACTTGAAGTCGATCACACTTCTGTGAAATCAAACTGTCCACATTAGAAGCAACACTGATTGACCATCAGTTTCACCTGCTGTTGTGTAAATGGAACAGACAACAGGCGGAAACTAGCAAGACCCCATAAAGGAGTGGTTCTGCAGGTGGAGACCACAGACCACTTCCTCTGCTCTCTGGCTGATGCTTTGGTCACTTTTGAATGCTGGCGGTAATTTCACTCTAGTGGCAGCATGAGACGGAGTCTACAACCCACACAAGTGGCTCAGGTAGTGCAGCTCATCCAGGATGGCACATCAATGAGAGCTGTGGCAAGAAGGATTGCTTTGCCTGTTAGCGTAGTGTCCAGAGCATAGAGGTGCTACCAGGAGACAGGCAAGTATCAGGAGACATGGAGGAGGCTGTACGAGGGCAACAACCCTCCTACGGTTATTTTAGTGTTCCCTTTATTTTTTTGAGCTGTGTAGTTTAACAAAAGTAGAAGACTCAAATTTGCCTTTTCATAAAATAAGTTCATTCTTACAACGTAGGCTCTCTGGGCAATGTGTCCATATCCAACTAATGGCCCTAATAAGACTTCCAACCCCCAAAAGAAGCTTTCTCAGCTGCTTACAAACCTGAGATCAGTGGCAAAGGTAGAAGGGCTTGAATCCAACTCTCTGTTCAGCTTGGAATAATCTACAGTTGATGAAGCTCCTGCCTCTATCTGTGCAAAGAACCTGGCTTTCTCCTTTTCCTCCTCCAGAGTGTCCTGGCCCAAACTGCTCAGGTTCCCAGCTGGAGCCAGCACTGGTTCTGCACAACACAAAAAATATTCTATTTATGAGGACGTACAGAGTGGGGATAATAGAGCAATGCTAATGCTATTCAATGTGCTACAGAGTTATGTCCTGCTTACACAAGGAGGAGGGGGGGGGGGGGGGGGTGCTTTTTAGACAGTTTTTTTTCTGATCATAAAACAAAACCCAGCAAGGAGTCATATGCATTGATTATTACGTTCATTGATGTATTTTCCTATAATTCTTTTTAAAATCTTGCCTTTTATGCAACTGGTCTGTGTGAAACTATTCTTTTTACAAAAGAAGCATGCTGAGGCTGAACAAAACTCAGAACCTGTTAGTATTCTTGAGCTAGAACAGAAGACCCAGGACTAGTACTGACTTTGCAGAGCAGTCATTCCAACCTTTCTGTATGGCTTCATCAGTCTCCTGATTGGCCAGGCATTTTGACCCCCTGTGTTTACAAAAATGTTTTAGTTCATGTTAATTTCCCACCAAAGCTCTTCATCTGGGTCTCCTATCTAATAGGTCCTTGCAGCACCTTGATTCTTGTTCAGCCTATGTGCTTTTCATCTGACCTCAGAGCATTGCATTGATGGTTTCAGACCTTAAGATGAACTCGCTGGGAAGACACGGGTCAAAAGTGGATTGTTGGGTTTTTTTCCACTTGAGAATTCTTTTCTCAAACTAGAATACTAACCTTTAAATACCCTTACAGCTCTTCTCCGACAAATACTGAGCCTTGTTTCTGCTGGAGGTTTCTTCCTGTTAAAGGGAGCCTTTCCTTCCCACTGTCGCCACATGCTTGATCAGGATGATGTACCATACTTGTTCCTAGTCAATGCCTCAGTGCACATGGCTGGGCTTTCTTAGCAAGATAACTTTTCAGTTGGCATTTTGGACTAAATTTTGCTGCACTGTATTATAAGAAGAAAATAACTGGAACGTATGGAAGTGAATTTGAATCCTGAATCCTACTTCAGCAGGCTTTTCAGGTGTTACAGCTAAAGACAGTGACACGTGAAATATCAGGGTGAGGATATGGGAGATGATGACTTACAGAAGCTGAGATAAACAGCACACGTGTTTCAGAAAACGTTTAAAACAGCATCCCTGGTAACAACATGTGTTTGGAGACAACTTTGCTCCCCCGAAGTTCTTTTTATGCACTTACGCTCTCTCTCTGAGCTGCCTCTGCTGTCCCTCAGCCCAGAACCTTCTGTGTCTTCCCCCTCCTCTTGAATAGGCTGAGAGCCCCTCAAAGACTTTCTAAAAGACTTTCCAGATCCTGGAAAAGCTGGAAATTAAGAAAAATGACAGAAAACATCAGTATGAAGTGTTCATTAGTTAAAGCGGCCATGTAGGGCAACAGTGTTGATACGACTCTGACTGAACTAAAGCAGGCATTTGTTTCACCAGAACCCAACACTGCCACCTAGTGTCACAACACAGCATGGACACATTTACTGAGCTTTTCAAAAACGTTTGAAAAGCCTTCCACAGATTTGTGTAAAATGCCACAATCATGTCCAGTTTTAAGGGCACTAAGGTTTATTATTGTGATTTTAGCCAGACAGACCCAGGAATGCTGAGAGCAGATCAACTTCTAAAGATGGGTGAAGAAAAGACTAAGACCTAAGATTAGCTCTAGAGATACTAGACTCATTCTAATAAACAGGCCAGGCTTCTGGGATTGGGAGCCAGATTACCATCATCGTTCCCATGGGATGCTCCATCGTTAGCTGCTGCAATGTCTTTAGCTTCATCAGGACTCCTCTCTGCCACCTTCTGGAGGTTTTCATGAGTGGAACTGATTTGACTTTCTGACGAAGCTCGGTCTTTTTCCTGACTCTGGGAAATATCCAGATCCTTCTCTTTGAGGATCATCTCAGATTGGATGTGTGTATCTGGAGCCTTGCTGCGAGGTTTGGGAACAGGCTTGTGGTGGGACTCACTGCTGGCAGCTTTAGACAGCACCAGGAAAGAAAGGGTAGAAGATGTTTATGCTGCACAAAGGTAATCCGACAGTCTGCGGGTGTCATCCAAATTCTTTGTTTTCTGGTCACAGCAGCCAAATTCTTCAGGGCCTTGCAAAAGTATTCAAACCTCATGAATCTTTCCACATCTCGTGTTGTCACAGTCACAGTGCTCATTGTATAATATTGGGATTTTATGTAATGAAACACCAAATGCAGCCTGAAAGGGGGCCCAGCGTCTTGTATCCCATTCTGGGCCGGTTCCAAGCCTGCATAAACACAGAGGGTTGCGTACGAGAGAAGAGGAAAGACAAGAGTCTAGGACTGAGAGTAGGGACTGTGAATGTTGGGACTATGACAGGAACAGCTAGAGAGTTGGCTGACATGATGCAGAGGAGGGAGGCGGACATACTTTGTGTTGAGGAGACCAGTTGGAAAGGTAGGAAAGCTAGAAGCTTAGCAGCCGAGTTCAAGCTGCTCTACCATGCTTGTAGCCCATTTGTTGATAAAATAATATCGCCTCAAAAGAAACCAACAATTTTGGTGCACAATGATTGCCGTACATTCAACTGGATGTAGGTGTTTTGGATGATCAAGGAAAAGTGGAGGAAATGATCATGGCTGAGCTCGCTCTAAAAGGGCTCAAAGAGGACATGAACTGGAGCAGAGAACGATCCTTCACTGCACAGGAACACTGAGGTTGGGCTCTACAAGCTAGCATCAGCGCATCCAACGGACAACCTGATGCGGCACAAATGGCCGAGCCATATTTTCAGGTCAAAGGTAAGATCAGGAGCCGTGCTAGCCATTTGGGGGCCATAAGCACCAATGATTTGTGGTGCCCCCCACCCGGAAATTAACAATAATATAATATTTGTCAGTGTGTTTCTCTTTATTTCCAAAATAACTTCTCAATATTAATGTATAGAAAACAGTTAAAATAACTCGGAGGAGAAATTAAACTCTTGAAAAAAAAAAAAAATCATTTTGCATCAACATTGGTGCCTATACCTTCACAAGAGATAACAGTGTACCTATCAAGGCGGAAACTTAAAGAATCAGATTTTACGTGGAATTAAAACGTCAAAACAACTAAAATACAATGAATGCAACTATAATAATATTGTAATACAGAAGTAGGACTCTCCTATAAAGTGTTGTTGGAATAAGACTTATTTTTGTGCTGTTTACATGTATTTGTTTGAAGACCTGATTTTATAGAGAAAACTGGACCTTAAGATCATGACAAGTTTTGTTTTCCTGACAAGGATTTATTATGAAGAGCTCAAGACCAAAAATCCTAAATCTGCAGAACTTCTCCATATTATTCTAGATTAACAGACTTTAACCTGCTGTTCAGATTAAATCATTTTTGAATTAGAACAGATGTACCAGGCAGAACATGGGATCATTTCTCATTTGTTCAGAGGTTTATTGTTGCTTCAATAGTGAATAAAGTGTGAAATGTAGCTTTGCTATATTGTTTTCCAACAGTCAAAACCTCCAAAGGTTCTTTCTCTTTCTCTCCCTCTCAGCCACCAGGGATGCTCACAGCTGCTCTGAGCGCGCTGAGGAGAGATGGGTAGGAAAGAGCGGAGCTGTCTCCCTGACTTTTTAAGAAACGGGAGAAACAGCTGAAACAGGAAACAAACGTACGTTCAAACTGCAGTGCTGACAAGGTTCTATAAGCACAGAAACATCTGCGTTAATCGCATATTCAAAACATTTTTTGGGACCCTATGTGGAACGCTGGCGCTGGGTAAGTTAATATTGCTAAAATGTAATGGGTTTGTTGAGGCCAGACCTAACACTGAAAAGAAACAGATTTTACAGAAGGAAACAGTAACTAATAAACATAGAGAAATCTTGTTTTTGTTTTTAAAGATTTTTTATTTTATCTCTTTTATTTTTATAAAGTGACTTTATGACACTTTAAATTTGGCTCATATGGTTTTGATTTATAACGGGCTTTGTTTTGTTCTTTTTATTTTCTGTCCAATCTAACTATTAAACTATGAAACAGTAGATCTATGTTAAAATATTACCCAGGTTTCTGTCCCATACTTGTATGACACTAAGGGGAGTATCTGGTTTCTTTCCACTTAAAGCACTGGTGCAGACCTGAAGGAAATCAGTGACTAAGGTCAAGGTTGGTGAGACTGTTGCCAGACACCACAGGATGGGGGTGTGTAGAATGACTCTGATGGTGAGGAAGATGAAGAGGACAAAGGCAGAGCAGAGGTTAGTGAGGGGGACAAGGGACAGTCATGAAAGTGGTGGAAGCTAAATAGGAGGCACTTCCAGATGATGGCTAATACTGTCAGAGAGACAGGTAGAACAGAACTTGCCATGTCCTCTGGAAGGAAAGCTGAAGACTTGGTAGTGGAATAAGAAAGAGATCAGCTAAGAAGTATGATACTGTGAGGACTGGAGAGAGTTGCTGGGAGTAGAGAGAGAGGCAAAGTAAAAGTAGAGGAAGCTCAAGGCAAACAAGAGGCATACAATGACTCTGAAGAGTTGATGAATGAGGAAAAAGAGAAAGAACGAAAAGCAGAAGAAGAGACCATTGTGAGAAGCAGCAGAAAATAATAAGGATGACATAAGGAAGGCATTAAAAGGATAAAGAGTGGAAAGGCAGTTTTCCCTGATAACAATAATAACAACAACAACACCACCACCACCACTCAAGGACATTATACAGAGCAAGCAGCATAACAATAAAGATAAAACAATAATAAAAGTTACAATGAACCTGCAATCACAGAGTATGCACTTTGGAACAGGTGGGTGTTAAGTTTAGACATGAACTGGTAGATGGTGTCAGTGTTGTGGACATCTGGGGGAAAGAGAATTCTAGAGTTTGGGAACAGAGCAGGAGAAAGCTCTGCTCCCCATGGTGCTGAGGTGGGGAGGAGGAACAGTGAATAGAAGAGGGGCTCTAAGGGTGCGGGAAGGAGATCATAGCGGTAGGGGGAGCAGGGTTGTGGATGGCCTTCAATGTGTACAGAAGGATTTTGAAGTGAATTCTGAATTGAACAGGGAGCCAGTGGAGCTGCTGTAGGACTGGGGTGATGTGATGAAATGAGGGGGTTTTGGTAATATTGCCAGCAGCTGAATACTGGACCACTTGTAGCTTAAGGAGGAATTTTGGAGGAGGGCCAAAGAGAAGATAGTTACAGTAATCAATGGTGACAGGGCTGTGGACAGGAACTGATACACAGTGAGGGGAAAGGGAGGGACGAAGGCGATTAATGTTGCATAGATGAAAATGGGGAGAACGGGTGATGTTATTGTTGTGACAGGCGAAGGATAGAGCGCTAGTGAGGATGACACCCAAACTCTTAACCTGAGGGGAGGGGGAGACTGAGGAGCCATAAAGTGAAAGGGACAAACTGCCAGCTTTGGATAAGGTAGATTTGGTTCCTACAAGAAGGATCTCAGTTTAACCACTTAGTCCGTGGGCCAGAATGTGTAGGACGCTTCCATAAGAAGTTTCGTATGAACTGTCAGGGGGCAACTTTCTTCCACCGGGAAAAGTTGCTACACATAGCAGTAAACTCAAAACACCAATGTTCCCACATTTTCACTTGCACATTAATAAGTTATAGCCGATAAAAAATCTAAACTGTGGCGCTCTGGTCCAAGAGGTCACGTGATTCGATTTTTGCTGCTCAGCCAATCAGATCGCTGTATTGTCAGCTGTGCGTGTTCACCAGTTCATCATGGCTGCGCTCGTAAGATGTTTGTATGCATTTGTTTCCAGACGAAGAAAGCCCAATAATAGCATTTTCTGGTGCCAGCTGGCTGAGATTGATGGCAAGAAAAAAGAAATAGCCCAGAACATCCATCCATCCATTTTCTAACACGCTTATCCCCGCTGGGTTCACGAGGTGCCGGTGTCTATCTCCAGCTGTCAATGGGCGAGAGGCGTTGTATAAACTCGTTGTGCCAAACGAGTTATCACCTTCGGAATTTGTAGAATTTTGTATTGTATTTTTGAAATCAATAAAAGTTTTAACCTTCAGCTTTGTGAAGTCTAAATATTTTAAATATCACATTCTAATAAAATGAAATAGATTTTTTTGAACTCCTAATACATTGTTCTATTTTTAAAAGCGACATATCTCGTTTTCTTAATATGGTTAATATCTCCATATGGTTCTTGGTTGAATTAAGATATTATTAAATCTGATAATTTTGGCTGTACCTTTATTCAGTGTTCATTTGATCACACGTGAAATCCGCTCTATATGATCTATTCATGCGGGTCAAAAAAAAAGAAAAAGAAAAAAGATAAACCAGTAGATCAGCTGTGATGGACTCAGGAAGGTGGATTTTTGGTTTCAGCAGACAGACATGCGACAATCTAATAACATAAAGCTAATATTTTCGTGACACATGTGAAAATGACCACAGAGCCGTTTTCTTTCTCATAACATGTTATATTGAGTGATCAATCGAGTTTTAACCGACATAGCAATCCTTGATGATAGCACTAACAAGGGTTACATTTTCATTTTTTTCACACTAACTGAACGACAATGTAACGACACCATTGCTATATTTCGTTAAGAAAAGTAAAACATCTTCATTTCCACGCCTAATAGGTTGGAAATTAGGCGGAGTTGCCTGGATTCATTCTTCCAGTTGAATGCGCTCCCGACGCAGGGGATACAAATTCTGGCGGGGATAAGTCGTTTGGCACAACACCTGTGCTATTCTAGCGCAGCAGGTCTTGGTGACATCACTGTAAATTGGGCAAAAGTCTGGACTATTTCTGCCCTGCGATGGACTGCCGACCTGTCCAGGTTGTACCCCGCCTCTCGCCCATTGACAGCTGGAGATAGACACCGGCACCTCGCAAACGCAGGGACAAGCGTGTAGAAAACGAATGATGGATGAACTGGGCTATTTCTTTTTTCTTGCCATCAAGATCTCTGCCAGCTGGCACCAGAAAATGCTACTATTGGGCTTTCTTCGTCTGGAAACAGATGCATACAAACATCTTACGAGCGCAGCCATGATGAACTGCTAAACGCGCACAGCTGACAATACAGCGATCTGATTGGCTGAGCAGCAAAAATCGAATCACGTGACCTCTTGGACCGGAGCGCCACAGTTTAGATTTTTTATCGCCTATAACTTATTAATGTGCAAGTGAAAACGTGGGAACATTGGTGTTTTGAGATCACTGCTATGTGTAGCAACTTTTCCCGGTGGAAGAAAGTTGCCACCTGACAGTTCATACGAAAAGTCACCGTACAGATTCTGGCCCACGGCCTAACTGTTCAATTTAAGGAAGTTGGAAGTGAACCAGGATTTTATTTCCTGGTTCAATTCCAAATCTCTCTCTTCTGGGAAGGCCTCAGAGGTTTGTTAGAAAACAGTAGAGATCATGGAGACCAAGGTGTGAAGAAGAAGAGCCATCATTGAGAGAAAGCCATACAAAGTCACCATGAAATATGGTGGGGGCTGCATCATGCTGCTTGGATACTCATACTAAGCAGTGACAGGGAAGCAGGTCAGAGTTGATGGGAAGACAAAAAGAGATAAAAGCAAGAAGATGCTGGCAGAAGACTACAAAAGATGTGAGACAGGTATGAATACTTTTGCAAGGCACTGTATGGCCCTTTTGCAGCTAGATGTTCCTTTTAAATAAAGTTCTACAGCAGGAGTTACCTGGGCTGTTACTAGATGAAACTATAGAGATCACGTCCCTGCTGCTCTGCCTGCAAACAGCAGGACTCTGCCTTGGCTCCTGCTCTAACCTGTCACATTCTGCAATAGCAGAAAACATGCGGAAGATGTTACTGTCAGACTTCCCATTCATCATCATTTGTTTTTAATTAAACACATTTTAAACAGAGCTAATGTCATGCGGGTGTGGGTATTTTAGAATATTTTTGTCAACTTAATCTCACCCTTGTTCTCAGTCGGGGGCTCTTTGGTTTTAATAAACCTTCGTTTGGAAGACTCTGCTGTGAAAAAATAGAAAAGAAAAGAGAAGAAAGTGGGGAAGTGTTCCAACAGAAGAGACTAAACAGGAAATGCAGCGGCGTCAAAGAAACCCCATGAAACACCAGAAGAACACCAGAAGAAGCCAGCCCAGAACTGGGCTGGCTTCTTCTGGTGTTCTTTGGACAGAGGAGATTGATATCAACCTGTACCAGAATGTTGGGAGGAAGAAAGTTTGAAGAAGAATTGGAACAGTTCATGATCCAGAGCACACCACATCTTCTGTAAAACATGGTGGAGGCAGTGTGATGGCATGGGCATGCATAGCTTGCAATGGCACTGGATCACTTGTGTTTATTGAAGATGTGACAAAAGACAGATGCAGCCGGATGAATTCTGATGTGTATAGGGATATACTTTCTGCTCAGATTGAGCCAAACGCAGCAAGGTTTAGTGGATGGCACTTCTCCGTATTGATGGACAATTACCCAAAACACACTGCAAAAGCAACCCAAGACTTTTTTAATGCAATAGATTTAATATTCTGTAATGGCAAAGTCAATCACCAGACCTCAACCCAGTCAAGAATGCATTTCATTTGCTCAAGACAAAACTTCAGGCAGAAAGACCCACAAACAAGCACCAACTGAAGTCAGCTGCAGTAAAGGCCTGGCAAAGATTCACAAAGGAGGAAACCCGGCGTCTGGTGATGTCCATGGGTTCCAGACTTCAGGAACCCATGGACATGCACTGCCTGCAAAGGATTCTCAACAAAATATTGAAAAGTAGCATTTTATTTAGGGTTATGTTTATTTGTCCAATTACTTTTGAGCCCCTTAAATGAGGAGTATTTGTATAAAAATAGCTACAATTCCTACATGTTTAATCATATATTTTTGTTCAACCCTTGTATTAAACCTTAAAGTTTGCACTTCAGTTACATTGGAGTTGTTTCATTTCAAATCCAAAGTGGTGGAATGCAGAGCCCAAATCATGAAGATTGTGTCCCTACTGTCCAAATATCTCTGGCCCACAACTGGATGATTTCTAAGTCAAAAGGAAGGATTTAAAAGCATGATGTCAATTTAAAAGGGGAAAAATACAATTATATTACAGACTTCTTTAAAAAAACAACAACTATAATGCACTTGCAATAAATCTGAAATAAATCTACACCCCAGCTATGTGTCCTTTGAGCTAATAGGTACATTTATAGAATAAATAAAATCCCATGAACCATTGCATGAGCCAAGCTTGACACGGAAATATGTTTTTGGAGCATTTTCCATCATGTAAGCAGATCTTCTTAGGTTATAGTCACACACCCAGAGTCCTTCAGGCTTACCTCCACTGCTGACCTCATCATCTTGCCACCATGACACTGTTGCTTTCTGACTGGCTTTCTGGCTGCTGGTGACTGGCTGTTTATCAGGGCTGCCCAAATCCACAGAGTCATCTGAAACAGACTGTTCAACACGGGGTCAAAGCAACGCCTGGAACCATGACATGATGAGTTTTACTCTCACAACCACAAATGTTAGGCACATGACAGGATTCCCACCGAGCACCAGGAAAACCAAAGTGCAAAGAACTCTGAAGAAGAAAATCTAGGAGGTTATTTATCTAATTCACTTTGGCTTTGTGTCTGACTGGATCTCTTGTAGGACTGCACAATATGTACCTAATATCACTGTTTGCAATATTCATTTGGCTAAGGACTGTTTGGAGAGCAGTAATTGTTGGCAGTAATTTTTCAGGTCACAGAGTGATGGAAGCACGGATGAGAAAGAGAGGGAGGAAGAAAACTGCCGTATACGGCACCTAATATCATCATTGCAATGTTTACTGTTACTGTTACCATCGCTAGATTTTCAGATGTTGTGCAGCATGGATGTCTTGGTATGTGAAAACCTTCTACAAACTTTCTTCTGCAATATAGTGAGGGGGAGGGAGCAGCTCAGAGTTTGCAGTTTCAAAGTTTTCTTTAACTACATGTTCAACAGATTAGAGAAAACACCAAAAATTTATAAGTGATGTTGCTATTTCCACCAAACTTTACAGTATTATACATAAAGTGTGACCAGAAAACTGAGCAGCACAATTATGAGAAAAACCTAGTAACAATTATTCAGGTTATAATCCCAATTTACTCAGTTTTTTTGTTTTGTTTATATTTTTCCGAATTTTGTGTTTTATCATGAAGCAGTTTTTTCCACATAATAAGAACATAAATGGTTGATCAACAGAAATTCCCCAATTCAGTAGAAAAATATCCCATCTTCAAGAAACGTCACTAAAAGCAACAAAGTGGAATTTCACAGTCAAAAGGAAGCTGCACCGCCTGATCCAGTCTCTCCATCTACGTTTTCTGCTTCTTGGCGATCAGAGGAGAAGCAGCATGTGGCAAATTTAAATATGTCCATGATCGCTTGGAGGCAAAATTGAATTTGAAATACAATTTAAATAACAGCACAGACTAAATAGAATGGATATTTTTTTAAACTTTGGATTTATGTAAAACTGGATTAATTTTGGAAACTTTAAATGTTAGTTTGTGAAGAGTTTATGAGCAGATTTTTTTAAAAGTGCATTACCTCTTTCAGGAACTTCTCAAACTCAGCATCCAGCTCCTCCTTGGTGCGCCTGTAGGACATCGTAATGACTCCGCCTGTAACAGCGCTTCAGTTGTGCAGAAACTGGAAATGAGTTCCATAAAGTCTAAATCAATAAGCAGACTCATGTCTTGTATAATGTAGTTTCAGCACTTTCATAATTTGAAAACATCTCATTTAAATGCCATACATTTCACTTATCCCTGCACCATATTTACAAGTATTTTAAGGCTTTATCAATACATAAAACAATAAAGATCAAAAATGGCTGTTTCACTTAAAACTGAGCAGCATCTTAGTCCTTAGTGTGTCACACTTTAACAAGGGGATAATAACGTGTGAATGTTGTGAAATCTGATTTTAATACAGGGACATTCACTTCATTTCATGTTGTTTTTTTGAGCTTTGGCTGTGGGGTCAGAAGCTGGACAGCTTGAACCAAACATTGAGTGAAAAGGTGGAGCCAGTTTGTTGGATTAAACCAGTGGTTCTCACACTTTTTCCTCTGTGCCCCCCTTTAAAAGAATAAAAACATTGCAGGTGACCCTTCCCTGCAGAATATAAACAAAATGGGCCAAAAATGTACATTTTATTGTTCTCTCTATTAATGCAGTGAAGCCGTTGCTCTGAGAATTACCCAGAATCCCTTGCTAGCAATAACACTGAGTGGAGGAACAGACCAAACTGCTGTTGTCCCATTTAGCAGGATTTCTCCATCATGTCCCCACAGACCTGTTTAACTGTTACACCAGCGCTCTGGTTTCTGGACCAAAACAAAAAAAGGTGTTAATGGTATTAAAGCTCAGGCACACTGATGCTAGCTATGTTCAGCATTCACACTTTGGCCTCCCTGTGGGTCATTAATAATACATACAGCCCATTTTCCCAGTGCTATATACTGAGAAGGGATTTTGTTATCTAAATTTAATTTTTGTAACTAAAACTAATCACAATGACCTTTTAGTCATTGTTTAATTATTTTTTTCCATGTAATTAAATATTGACTTAAATATTCTGCCACTCTTTTCAACTGCATGTGTCCAGTGAGCCTGTGGCTGCCATTTTTCCTCTGGTCGCTTCATTGGTAACCGTACCACTAACCCCTGAAAGAGATTTTTATCACGTATAGAGTCACAGGTTTAAGAACCTGCTATGGCCACGCTGACGTGGAATAAGATCATCCAGAATATCACCCATTTATTTTTTTAATTCCTAATATCATATCACAGGCTTACTGCTATGGTATTCCTCCGATAAAACTGTTCAGTTTTCAAATATCCATATATACTAAAGATCAACAGATTTGGCACATTAGCACAGTCCAAATCAGTTCACAAAAGGTCCTGGTGTCCAAAAACTGGAAATAATTGACGCCATCAGTCGAAGGTTTGGACTCGCCTTTGTCATCCAACAGCTTTTCAGGACTTTCTATATTGCAGATACACAGTGAAGGTAAAAACTATAATTAAAAAGTATATAGAACTATGAATCCAACACAGAATTGAGAAATAACTCAATACATCTTGTTTGTACCCCGTCCTGATTGCTGCTTTGGTCACTCTTGCCCTTCAGCCGTCATGAGATTAGTCTCCTGAAATGGTTTCTCAGCTGTCTAGAAGGAGTTCCCAGGGGTAGGAAGAAAAATAAAGAAAAACCATAGAAGGAAATGGTGAGTCCAAACGTTTCGAGTATTTTTTGGCAGCCATGCCAATGTTTGTGTGTTCTACATTAGTCACGTTGCCTTTTTGTTTTTGGTATAAAGCTTAATAAGCTGAGTCAAGTAACCCAGCTCTGCTGCTTTAGATAAACCTAGACCTGGAGGAGTCAGGATCTGACCCAATACCGGACCGTCTAAAAGGTCCGGACCAGTCCAGCCGGTTTACTGAAAGCTGTTTCATCTCTTGTCAGCTGTTCAGGTTGGTTTGTGTGATTTGGATCAGTTGTAAAACCATCAGGAAAGACAATCCGTTTTGAGACGCGTTCAAGCCATGCGGTCTGAACACATCTCATTGAATGCTCGCTGCTCAGTTATCCTGCACATGTGTCTCATTTTAATAGAAGGGCAGAACAGGTTCCCTCTGTGTTCATATTCCACGGTGCAGCTAACACGGGCTAACCAGCAGCAGTTCAGTTCTTAAGGCGCTACTAGCAAAGCGTTGAGCAGTGTTGCTTTGGGAAGCCCTCTTCAGTCAGGGATCATGTCTCAGTGCTGGGTCAGGACTACTCACTCAGAACTGTGGGCTTTAATTACAGCTCCTCAGCACAAACACTGTTGAAACATCTTCACTAAGTCCGCTGTCTGTTGATAGTTTGAGCGTCACCGGCTGCCGACGACGGCTCTTTGATTGGCTACAAAACAGAAAACACATGCACGCACGCACGCACGTACCTACGTACGTATTTCCTTCTTTTGTAATTCTTAATGGCGGTTGGCAAACAACTTAAAAGTGCCGTACCGCCACCTTCTGGACAGGAATGGGAACCGAATGGCGATCTCACAGCAATTAAAAAAAGAAAAAAAAGAAAAAGAAAATCTGACACCCTATCAAATAAATAACTGTCTTAAAAATTTGTATATGGCCTGATAGCTTCTACTCCTAGAATATTTCTGGGACAACTCAATGACATCTAGTTATATTTTCATCCTGTTAAGATTTTGAATCAATGATTTTTGCTCTCACACTGATACTTTTTACACAGTAAAAACACATATGTTTTATATAGTTTCAATTTCCCCACAATCACATCTCTCTGTCAGGTGCTATTATGAATAATGATCCGTCAAGTTTCGTGTGTTCAACTCTTAGTCTTGAAATCATTTTCTCCTCTCTCCTGTTTGTTCCTGCTTCTCTCATTTCTCCCACCTTCGTTTGGATTTTATAGAACCATCATCCTTTTCTTTCTTCTTCTTCCCATTCCTTCTGCCACCTGTCCTTTATTTTTCTTCTCATCATTCCCTTTAATTCCGTAATACTGATCTTAACATTAATTTCTACTAATTGTTTTGTTTTCCCCTTTGACATCTTAGCAGCACTGTCATTCCCCTTTAACCCAATAATGAGCAGGATCCCATATAAAGTTAACTGTAAGCCCCATCATGTAAATTCTACAAAATGTTTGTTGTAGTTCTATTAACCTTCTGACTGGCTATGCTGCAAACTGGCCAAGGAAGAACTGGAATCTGAACAAATTAGAGATTTTAATGGTTTGACCTCTTCAATCCACTGTAAACAACATTTTTCCTGTATAAACCGAAATTCCACTTTGATGCCAAACTGAGGTACAATGAATGCTATTCGAACCTAATTCGCTGTATCTTTTGAAGCATCTGTATATAGTTGAACATAATTGTAATGTTTGTTGATACAATCATGTATTGTATATGTATTAAAAATAAAATATTTATTCTTTTTATTTATTTCTAATAATGAAAAGCCAACACTTGCATCTGAAGGATCCACAGTGGTAATGCGGCTAATGGAACTGTCTGACTTATGTTATGCTGTACAAGCTTAAACTCATTAATTGTGAATCAATGTTGACCCTCCAAAACTCTTTACACTACCCTTTTTCCAACAAGGCTTAAGCACCTCCATTGTTGTGTGGCCATCCCTTTGTCCTTTTAAATTGGCCCAGTAATTACACATTAACTGTTTTCTTCTGAATTTGTTTCTTCTGAAATGGGGCATCTCTCCCATTTCTACACGAAGTGCTGCAACTCGAAGGACTACAACTTTGAACTAATGATGTTTCAGTAAAACAGTTTAACTATAAATTAAAGGCAATCCTAAACAAATGTGTTTTTAATCTTGATTTAAAAGAACTCATGTTTTCCGCACTTTTACAGTTTTCTGGAAGTTTGTTCCAGATAAGTTGAGCATAGGAACTAAATGCTGCTTCTCCATGTTTGGTTCTGGTTCTAGGTATGCAGAGTAGGCTGCAGCCAGACGACCTGAGTGGTCTGGATGGTTGATACAGTGATAACAAGTCTGTGATGTATTTAGGTGTTAAGCCAATCAGGGATTTATAGACTAACAGAAGTATTTTAAAGTCTATCCTCTGAGATACAGGGAGCCAGCGTAAGGACTTTAGAACTCTAGGGTGATGTGCTCCACTTTCCTTAGTCTTAGTGAGGACGCGGGCAGTAGCGTTCTGGATCAGCTGCAGCTGTCTGATCCACTTTTTAGGCAGGCCTGTGAAAACACCGTTGCAGTAATCAGTTTGACTAAAAATAAACGCATGGATAAGTTTTTTGAGATCCTGCTGAGACATTAGTCCCTTAATCCTAGAAATGTTCTTCAGGTGATAGAAGGCCAACCTTGTAATTGTCTTTAGATGCATTTGGAGATCCAGGTCTGAGTCCATCACTACTCCCAGATTTCGCGCCTGATCAGTGGTTCCTAGCTGAAGCAGCTGAAACTGTGTGCGGACTCTTGATCTCTCCTCTATTTGTCCAAAGATTATTACTTCAGTTTTGTTTTTATTCAATTGAAAAAAAATTTGGCACATCCATGCATTGATTTCTTCTAGGCATTTACTCAGTGCTTGAATTGGTTCATAGTCACCTGGTGACATGGTGATGTAGAGCTGTGGGTCGTCTGCATAGTTATGGTAGCTGATGTTGTTGTTTTTATGATGTGAGCTAGAGGGAGCATGTAGATATTGAACAGGAGGGGACCCAGGATGGACCCTTGGGGAACCCCACATGTAATTGTTGTCATCTGGGATGTAAAGTTACCTACTGACACAAAAAGGTCCCTGTCCTTTAAGTAGGATTTAAACCAGTGGAGAGCTGTACCAGAAAGGCCAACTCAGTTTGAAACCTGACTGGAAAACGTCAAAGCGGCTGGTCATTGTTAAGAAGGTGTTTAATTGTTGAAATACAGCTTTTTCAATAATCTTACTGATAAAGGGGAGGTTTGAGATGGGCCTATAGTTCTGGAGTAGTTGTTTGTCTTAATTGTTCTTTTTTAGTAGTGGTTTGATAATTGCTGTTTTTAGGGATTGGGGGAAAACACCTAACACAAGGGACGTGTTTATTATCTGAGTCAAATCAGACGCTATGACAGGTAAAACTTTATTAAAGAAAGCTGTGGGTAGAACATCAAGGCAGCAGGAGGAGGAACTTAGCTGCTGAATGATCTGCTCTAAGCTTTTGTACTTTATTTGGCTGAATTGGGACATTTTGTCAAGATAAGCTCCAGTTGGGTACAGCTTTGTTTCTGGAGTTGATATGGATGTACAAACTCTAATCTTTAGGATTTTCTAAGTAAAGAAGTTAGCAAATTCATTGCAGGCTCTGGTGGAGTGGAGTTCAGAAGCCACGGATCCAGGAGGATTTGTTAGCCTGTCGACAGTGGCAAATAAGGCATGAGTATTATAAATGTTTTTGTTGATGATTAGAGAAGAAAGATTCTCTTGCATTTTTCAGTTGTAAGTTATATCTGTAAAGTCTCTCTTTATAGATGTCATAGTGAACCTGGAGTCTCGTCTTTCTCCACTTTCATTCAGCTTTTTGACATTCCCTTTTTTCACTTCTAACTGCTGAAGCACTTCTCCAAGGAGAATTTTTCTTCCCGGAATTTTTTTTTACTTTAACTGGAGCAATGCAGTCAATGATGTCTTAGACTTTAGAATGAAAGTTACCTACTAGCTCATCTACTGAGTTGCAGCCCAAGGTTGAAGTAGCAGAGTAAGTTTGAATAAAGGTTTCCGTGGCATTGTTCTTAAAGGTGCATGTTCTTATGATGTGCGTTTGGCAAAATGAGTCACGGGAAATGATGCTTTCAAAGGTAACAGAAAAGTGATCAGATAGGGCAACATCAGTTACATTGACCTTAGAAATCTTTATACCTTTAGTGATGAGTAAGTCTAAAATATGTCCCTGTTTGTGTGTTGGTTGTTTAACATTTTTAGTTAAACCAAAGTTTCTAAGTGTGTCACACAGTTCTTTTGCACTTCTGTCTTCAGGGTTGTCAACGTGAAAGATGAGGTCTCCCACAATAATTAAACAGTCATAATCAACGCATATCGCAGACAGGAGGTCACTAAAATCCTTAACAAATTTTGATTTGGACTTAGAAGGCCTGTAAACATTCAGAAACATAGTTCAAACCGGGCTCTTTACCTGGAGAGCCAAATGTTCAAAAAAGTCGAATTGTCTCAAAAACACCTTTTTACACAAAGAAAATTGTAGTTTGGAGGAATCAACTCCAACAAAATATGTGCTTCATTAAGTTCATGTAACCATGTTTCTGTTAAAAACATAACATCAAGATTATTGTCAATAATGAAGTTATTAATTAAAAGGGATTTTTCTGACAGAGATCTAATGTTTAATACACCCAGTTTATATGACTTAGTGGTTGATGTTGTCTCGGTGGCAGGTTGCATCTGTCAGTTTATGACTTTTAAGTGCGACTTTTTATTCCTGTTTGCTATCCTTTGTTTTTCTTATTTCTGCCACATATCATCAAAGATATTCCATAATCTCCGACAAAAGGCCCAATGCTGGAAACTGTCATGTCTGATAAACGTACTGCTAGGGCCCGGTGTGTATCACAGAGAAGTGCTCTGAAGGTCCTGAGCAAAGGCATGTTCCGTGACACGTGGAGGAGGGGGATCTGGGGCTCTGCGGCCTTTGGAAGATGCTGGTTTAGTCACAGCGCTGGGGTTGTCAGAATGGGTATGTGGAGAGGATGTCAACTGTAAGCTAATCTTAAAAACCTTGTTCATGTTATGAGAAAATTCCAGAAAAGGAACATCTGGGCTTTGTGGAGAAGAAGGGGAGGTGGGTGCAGTCTGGACCGGTGTTTGTGGGGATGGAGGTTTTTGGTCCTCTCTTTGTCCTGCTGAGATCTGGGATGAATCCTCCTGTAGCTCTGACGACGCCTCTTTCTGTGTCATCTTTCTGGCAATCTTTATCTTGGCTTGTTCAGGCTGTACTGGGCTTATCATGTGTTTTGGCACTGGTTGAGCTTTGTTTTGGGACAAAGCTGATGGTGCATGGCTCACAGAATAGAATATGTTTGAAATCAGCTGTTTTTCACCTGACCTATTTAGAAAGAAACCATTGCTGCTGAACAGATGTCTCATCTCCCAATATAGTTGTCTATAAAGGTTACAGTTGTTTGTTCGCATGTTTTTTTCAGCCATTTGTTTAGCATCAGAACTCTGGAAAAAATCTCCTCTCCACAATTAACGGGCGCATGAGGGCCACTGAGAAACACCTTGACATTAAGGCAATTAACTAGATTTAGCAGCCGAATGTAATCCTCTTTCAATACTTCTGATTTTCTTATCTGGGTGGCGTCACCCAGGGCTATAGCTTGTATTATGAGTTTTTCCAGGGTCTGGCGTTCTTTCAAGATTTTTGGAAGGATGTCTGATACATTAGACCAGGGGTGTCAAACTAATTTCTATATGGGGCCACTTTGGCATCATGAAGTCATTAAAAGGGCCGCTTGCATGTGTAGAGACGATATTTTTCATTTCATAATTTCATTCCAGTACACACAGTAGTATAAAAAATGCACAGTAACATAAAAGTAGCACCCTTAGGCCCAGTTTATACAGTTTATCTGCAAAAAAAGTTGATATTGGGGTGAGTTACACTTACAGAAGGCACAGTTTTAGCCACTTTGTACACTTTAAAATGATATATGCCTTTTTTTTGGCTCTCAAGGGCCGGATAATTTACCTTGACGGGCCGGATTTGGCCCGCGGGCCTTGAGTTTGACACCTGTGCATTAGACAAAAGGCCATAGTGCAAAGAGTTATAAATCAACACCTCTGAGTTTTTCTTGTTACAGAAGTGTTTAATCCCACTTATAGATCCATTGCATAATATCGGGGTCCTTGGCCCTGTGGCATGTTTTTTCTCTGGTAGCTTAGAGTGAAGATTGTTGACATACATTTGATTGTTGTTGTAATCCTCCTGAGTCTCATGTTGGAGTGGAGCAAATCTATTTAGTAATGGAATTCCAACATTTCCAGCAGGTTTACTCCTATCATTTGTTGTGAGAACAGCCCGTTGTTGTTTCATTTGTCTTGGGACACCTCTCTGTAGTCTCGGCCAGTTTTCTTTGTCTAGGTGTGGGGTTCGTTGATCCTTCTTGTACCCAGAGTGGTCCAGGGATTCTCATTTTCCTCAGGGAACTGTTTGTTCACTGAGTCGCTAGGCTGGTGGTCACCGTTCGGAATCACAGGCAGGGTTGTTTCATTTTCATATGCGCCGTTTACATCACGATTCACTTCAAGTTGTCGGATTTTCAGCTCCATAACGGCTATTTTTTGTAGAAGCGCGTCAAAGTCCTCTGCGTTGAAGTGAGGCATCTTTTGAAATGGGTGGTTCTTCTCCATATCCACTTCATGTTGAATTCTTTCCATAAGAGCATTTTACGGATTCTCTTTCACAACTGACTCCTCTGGGATTCAAAGAGGCACCTTGTGTGGATTAGCTAAAAACTAAAATAGTCCACATGGGAGGAAAAAATCTAAATAAAAAATAAATAAAAGAAAATAAATAAAATAACTAAATCCAACTTTCTGTAGTTTTGACTTAGAGATAAAAAGGAGATAAAAGTGAAAGGCAGGAAAATGCAAGCAAGCAGGGAGCAGAGAAAAAAGTGTCCGAGCAGGCAGAGAGGCGGAGAGGCTCCACAAAAGAGGAACACTTTCGACGGCTCAATGCATATTCGATCAGTGATTTTTCTCAGAATCCAAAGATGACAAACAAATAAAAAACTTGTGGTGATTTTGTTTTCGTTTTAATGTTAAACTGAATAAAGAGCCATCTTTTTGCATTCAAAGAAGGATGAGTTGACATTTTTAAATGTAGTTTCATTTTATTTTTATATTTAAAGTATCAGGTGCCTAGACTGAGCTGGGACAAGCCCCTGTCGTATACAATGAGTCTAGGAGGCGCTGTTTCCTCTGTAAACATTGACTTTACCTCAAAGAACATTGGACCCTTATTAACAGTGCAGATGTGTTCAAATGAGGTCCAGAAACTCAAATCAGTCAGGCTATCACAGTGTGAAGAACTCAGTGCACAAAACCTTCATTTCCATTTTTAAAACACAAGAATTAAACATCACAGAATAAAATAGATGTCAAAGCAGATAGGCTACTCATGCCGTATTAAAACAGTTCTGTCTTAGGACACACATTTTTGCTAAAGTCAATAGAAAATGCCGTCTCGAGTCAAAATGAGGAGACAGTCAAAGGAGAGAAACTTGTTATAAGTGTCTGTGATTCAAACATTCCCTTCTTTGCAGTTTCTGTTGAAAAACGTTTTATGCTTCAAAGTCACGAGCAAATCATGCAAATTTACTGGTTGCTTTTAGTAAAACACTTTGATTTTCATGATAAAATGCAGAGATTTTATCTTGAATCTTTAGATGTATATCTATGATGAACATTTTGGAGTGAACATAATGATGTTGAGGTTGAACCAAAAATCATTTAGTTGTCTTTATTATATTATTATTCTTGTTATTGTTGAATAAAATCCGCTGATCTCTATTTATTCTCTGGATATCCGATTGGCCGAAAACCTGAAGTCACTTGCCACAATATTATTAAAGGCAGAAATGTGTGTGTGAGTGTGTGTGTGTGTGTGTGTGTGTGTGTGTGTGTGTGTGTGTGTGTGTATACACATGCTGTGTATGTAATGTATAGATATACATGTACATTTGAGTGTGTATGGCAGTACGTAAATCTTGTAATAGTATTTGCATTTTCCACAATGAGAACATACATTAACCATGAGTGCTTTCTTATTATTCGGAGTTTCCATGTGCATTTTTGGACATTGAAGTATAATAGTGCATTTCTTGTTGTTACTATGAGCAGAAGGCAAAATATGAATGTGATGTTGCCTATTATTTTGCAAATTTATGTGATTTTGCTAGTGTAGAAACTAAAGCTCTGTGGAGTGATTAAATTGGTTCATTAATTTAGCTCTATTGTAAATCTATGTCAGATTTAAAGGCTAATGCACAGACACAGCATAAAAATATATGGCATCATGCATGCACAATCTGTAAATAGAAATACTATAGCATGTACTTGTAATTCAGTCTTGTACATCATCAATTTAGCACTTTTGGCGCATCATCAGATAGTGTGTGTGTGTGTGTATAATATTCCTAATATCTAAGTACAGTATTATTATGCTCCATTATCACACTAATTTTGTTGTGATGGATTTGTATAATACGTTATATTACATGATTTATAGACTTCAGAGAGTTCATACTGAATATGCAATGTGATGTGCCTATTTTTTACCATAAATTACAGTAATCTACTGATGCTATAAAACAGCAAGTGTGTGTCGCTGTATGTGTCCGACACTGCACATGCTAGTCATATAATATGTTTAATGTCGTATATGGTATATTGTATAATGGTAATATGTTTTAATGGAAACAGGCACAAACACACATTATAATATATATATATATATATATATATATATATATATATATATATATATATATATATATATATATATATATATATATGTAATACTGAATCCTGGTTTAATTATATGCCAGTATAAGCTTTAGCCTTCCTAGCCCTATTCAAGTAATAGATCTAAATATATATGCCTAGCCAATGAAGTGTAATATAGCTCGAGTCAAAGTGGTGAATTTATCTTTATTAAAGACTGACTGGAGCAGGGAACAGAGATGATGAGAAAGTGATGGGCAGGTTAGGTATCCAGAACATAGATTCAGAAGGACAGAGGGTGGTAGACTTTGCAAAGAGGATGGAAATGGCTGTAATGAACCAGAGGTGAAATTACAGTAGTGGAGGTAGAAGCACACAGGTGGATTACATCTTGTGTAGACAATGTAATCCGAAGAAAACTCAGTGACTACAAGGTAGTGGTTGGTGAGAGTGTTGCTAGACAGCCTACGATGGTGGTGTGTAAAATGAATGACTCTATCCTCTGCCCTACCTTTGTTCTCTTCATCGTCCTCACCATCAAAGTAGTGGAAGCTGAAAAAAGAGCCCGACAGTTGTGTCCAATCAGAGCTGCACTGAGGAAGAAGGAGCCAGGAAATGCTCATGGTGCAGTCAGCTAGGCTGCACCATGACAGCCGGTTTGACTTTCTAAAGCTAACCTTCTACAAAAAGCCATTTTGTTGACATCTGAAACGAAACCAGAATCTTTACAAATCCCGATGACACCATGTCCTGGAGCCTGTAATCATTCTGCTTCTTGTATTAACATTGCAAATGTTAAATGAATCCATAGTAATCCTCTGTGCAACCAATAGTCTTTTTTTTTTTTTTTTTTTTGCAGAGATCAGTTATTTGTAAAGAAAATGGTTCCAGTAATCAAGAATAAAATGTCAACAGACACATCAAATGGATCAAGAATTATGAATTCTACTTTTGTTTGGACAGTTCAAAATCAAAGGTCAACTCTGGCTGAGTGACATTTTGAATGCAAAAAAATCCAAAACTGCGTCACCATCTTCATGTCGGACAATGTTTCATGCAAAAGTAACTGATCCTGTTGCCTCCACTTGGTGGCAGTATGGAGCTGTGAATCACTTAGTCCCTTGCCTCTGTAGGTGTACACCTGGAAGGGCAGTCCGTCACCAGAGATCAGTAGTAATTTGATAAACTCTGCTGTGCTCACTTTTTGTCTCCCTCCCAGAGGTCAAGACGGATCCATATAAACTCTGTTTTCACCTGGGTCCCTGTGGGCTCTTTCCCTCATAAGCTCAAACAAACGCACTCCGCCAGTGCTCAGTGTGTGTGTGTGTGTGTGTATCTGAGGTATGAGCCAGTTAGAACACATCATGTATGCTGCATGCTGTTCTGCTTACAGTTTCAGTTCAGTCAGAGTTAGAAATCATGTCAGATGTTAGCCGTGCTATTTGCTGTCTTTTTTTTAATGAAGTTCAAATCAAAGTCAGAGCTGAAGTGGCGAGTGTCCTATTCCCAGCAGTGGAAGTAAACTGCACTTTTAGTGGCCTTAAACAGAGCAGGCTGGCCACATTATTGTTACTGTCCACCTGCTCTACAAAAAGTGAAATGACAGGAAATTATGCAGTTCCTATTTTAGTGCAGGGGCAATGAAAGCTGAGCTCCCAACATAGACCACAGTCATTCTCCATTCTTACTTTAGTTAATCTTTCTGGTGAACAACAGAACAGGGACATATAGACCAGTAAAACTGTCAACAGACCTTTCATAAAATTTTACAGTGGTATGTTCTATGACCTGGCTTGGTAGAAAATAAGTTTATGGGGAACGTCAGATCACCTGGCCTTCACAGGGACCAGCCTTAACGCAGTAACAATGGTTTGGGTCTGGCGGGAATCAGAAAGTAGTGAAAGCCCAGAGTGCATGATGAAGACTGGAAGGAGATCTTCTGCTGATTATCTCACAGAGCTGGGAAGGAAAGTGAAGAGTGTGCAAAGCTTTTATCACAGCAAACCGCTTCTCCTATCAATCCAGGCAGATGGCTGCACTTCCTGAGTCTGCTGCTGCTGCTGGAGGTTTCTTTTTGTTAAAAGCCTCTCTGCTGTCTTCTGCTCCGTCTCTATCAGGACAGGCGATGCCATCAAAGTGTAGATTTGAAGAATTCCATTAGTCCTCTGAGCCAGACAACGTCATACAAATAGATTTTCATAAATACTGAAGGACTGAATCTGACTGAGTTAAATTGATTCAGATCATAATTGAATTCCCTCCTGCTGTTCAGAAAAAGTCAGTAAGACTTGTTGACTTTTAAGCGTTGTAAGGGACCTGATTGTTCCTAAATAAACTAATGAACCAAACTCAACTGCAACTGCAAAACATATTATGCTGTTTGCAGATGTTTTACAGATTAGTGAGATGGGAATGTTGACACTTTTAACATGAATGCATTTTTGTTTATGTGTTGACACAGTCGTCATGACATATCAACATGTTCACTCTAGAAAACTGGACAGCCACATTTTCCTCTCAGTCCACCCTCTGATTCAGATTCATTTGCAGGAACTTCTTATAGGAAAAGTCCAAGAAAGATGCTGTCCTTCATGAAAATATTTTCACAGTTTGAATGAAAGGTGACCTTGAATGTTACAGAGGCATGGCTCATCACTCATTTATTTCTACACGCAAATATCATACATACAAAACTCTGGTGGTTTACGTATACTAACCTTTACAATGAAGCTAATTTGGTTGTGAACGTTTAATGATTTAACTATTCTGAGGATAACATGATATATAAAGTCAGAATTTATGATTGATTTCCTCTAATCCACAGCGTTAAACTTCTACATATGGGCTCAAATATAAACATACACATCTGTGGTGGATGCATCCACCACCACCAAGCATCATAATTTACATTTATTGGTTCCAGATTACACTATATATGTCAAGCTTAAGTTATTTTATTTAGACATATATTTTCTAATGGCTGCACACTTTAGGTAATATCTGTCTGAAAGGTTTACTTATACTTGTTCTTTTCTTTGAGGTCTGCAAATACAAATCAGCTGGAGGGGGAAACCAGGAACATCTGATATATGACGGAGCTTGATTATTAATGGCTTTATACATCCATCAATTTACCAAACCGCTTAATCCCTCATGGGGTCACGGGGTTGCTGGTGCCTATCTCCAGCATTCACTGGGCGAGAGGCGGGGTTCACCCTGGACAGGTCGCCAGTCTGTCGCAGGGCGGCTTTATACATGTGAAGGAGAATTTTAAATTCTATTCTTGTTTCTGTCATGATTTGTCTTGGATGAACCCAGAACCCAGAACACACACACACACACACACACACACACACACACACACACACACACACACACACACACACACACACACACACACACACACAGCTAGTTTCCAGAGTTTATTGAAGTGGCAAGAAGTGGATGATGAAAGCCAGAGTCATTTAGCAGACAGAGGTTGCAGGGGTACAGGAACTGGCAGATGAGAACAGACAGGAACAGGACCAGGAACAGGAACAGGACCAGGACCAGGACCAGGACCAGGAACAGCGGACTGGAGACAAACCGGTGATTATGGACAAACTGAGGTGAGTTCTTCTAGAGGTGTGAGCAGGTGGAATGAGTCCAAGGTTGATTGCAGCCTGACAGGTGTTCCCAATCAGGGCTGCACTGGGGAAGGAGCAAGAACATTTCAGAATGCAGCCTTCAGGCACCATCATGACAGTTTTAACAAGAAGCTAATGAAGGGAAGCTAAAATTGGAGAAATATGATCCCTCTTGTTGATTTTAATCAGAACTCTTGCTGCAGCTGAAGGCGTTGAACTGCATTTTGGGGTCTTCTAGATAGTAAAGAATTACAATAGTCCAGCCTTGAAGAAACAAATGCATGGACTAGTTTTTCAGCATCACTCCTGGACAGAATATTTTCACAATATTCTGGAGGTGAAAAAACAGTAATTGATTGGATTCATCAGGATATATGGACACATATAACATATAACTGTCATCAGCATAACAGTGGAAATGAATCCCATGCTGTCGGACAAGGAGTCATTCGTTTGATCTGGCATGTTGGAGAAGGGATGATAAAGTTTCAGGGTTAGTGGCTCTGAAGGACTGGACTTGGGTATCACTGGTTTAATCTGAGCATAAAACTTTACATTAAGGCATTATATTACTTTAATTAAAAGCAGAGCATAGACCTAAAGTACACATATAAAGTTGTGAAGCTAAATATGTTGATTTTCTTTTTCAGCAATATGGACACATTACCAGCTTTGCCGGATGGGGAGGTCTTGAGCATAATAGAGTAGAAATCAAACACAATTTCCCTACAGCAGGGATTCCCAAAGTGTGGTGCCTGTAGGGGGTATGCAAGATGAAAAATGTAATGGCGGTCTGACAGTGTTTTTTCCCCCCACAAGACGTGCAAATAAACATTTCCTTTTAAAAATTAAAATCAAAAACTGTATATTTAATAAATTAAAAAAATTTATTCACATGAAAATGTATTTATTTAGAAGAAGTCATTTATGCTTCATTTTAAGATGAAATACAGAAGAGGTTATCTTCTAAGCATTGTACGGTATATGAGCACCTAGCTTGTGACCTCAACTTCAATCATTCTCGCAAATATGCTCAAAATCAGGGAAACTGTTATGCAGGTGAGACATCTAAGGTCAAAGTTAGTGATGAAGGAGGAGAGGAACCAAGAGATAGAGAGAGGAATCGGAGGCAACAGAGGAGAGAATACAACGGATGCGGGAGAAGAAAACGAGCAGGAATCAGAAAATGTCTTTCTATCTCTCTCCTCACTTTATGTCAGTCAAGGGAAAATTTAATTCGGGCCAAAAGTTTTATTTACAAGATTAAACTGAATGACACGGTCTCCATATCTGTATGGATAGTGCAGCACCTACAAACAGCGCTGCCCATGGTGCTGTGACTCTGAAGCGTCTACAAACACTGATGCTCATATCATGCCCACACCGCTGTCGCCACCACTGCTGCTGGTGGGAAAAATCATGGACTCAGATCTGTACCTGAACATATATAGACACTATAAACCTACAAAATAAGACTGAAACCTGCCCTGACTAAAGGTGTAAACTCATTCATTTATTTATGCCTTTACCAAAACAAGCATATGTTTACGAACCAATTGGAAAATATATTTCAGTAATATATATTTTTAAATCCCATGTACTGAGCAACACACACTCCCAGGAAATTACATGTCTCTGTCCAAAAATCTCTGAAGGTGGCTATCTATCTGATGATATCAGAACAAGTCATTCCACAGTTGTATTATATCTCTTCAGCTTTAAAAAATTACACTCTCTTTTGCTCTGGATGTATTCAGTGTTTCAACATTTATTTCCAGATAATTTTTTCTGATATCATACTACTGTTGACACACTGTATGACACTAGAAGGGGATAGAATTTTATGAGTTACCTTCAACACACTGGTGAGGGAAATAATGATGAGAAAATCTTAAAGTAACGCTTCACTCTACAATTTATATTGAACATGTTGCTGCAGACAGTAATGACCAGCTGATGGACGTTTTGTCTAGAAGTGAGAGTGGTGAGTTGTCTGTCTGTTTTTCAGTTAAAGACTTTCCATCTGTCTCTGTCAGGTAAAAATAGTGACCTCTGAAATGGAGGGTAAAATGAAGATAAATGAAACAACTAAGAGATCAGTGGATGAGAAAATGTCTCATCGCAGAGATACTAACAGTCTGTCCAGACCTCATCAAGTTGAAGTTCATCCCAGTGACTGATCATTTCTTTTTGTACAGATCCCATGCAAAGGAAGAGCCATGCCCGAAGAATCTACTTCATCACTTTCTTCTTGGGCAAACCACATAATGTCCGTTGAGAGTGAAAGAAAAATGACTGCAGGGAAGTGGCAGACACGCGTCCCAGGAGACACATCTGTGCAGTGCTGTCTGTACATCCTCTGGGCAGAATGTTTGAAATGACAGCAGGGAGGCTGAGGAGGATGACGTACCTTTAGATATCCTTGTATGTCATATCAGCTCTTGTTGTCATGTTGAGGAGTCCTACTGATGCTGTCAGTCATCGTTTGTGCCAAGCCCACAGAGACAGAGCTGTACCACAAGAGTCCCATTTCCATTCCAACTGTTGTCTATGTTTAAAATGACTCATATTGTGGGTAGTTTGCCATCACCATGGTTTGAAAATAAATGTATCTAATTATTTTCTAAATACATATTCTGGCAAAGTCTAATAACATCACATCAAAAATGAAAGTGTTCTCATAACTTAGAATTAGTAGTTTATAAATACATAGGTGCCGGTGCACCCACTGGGAGGCGCCATATCTTCTTCTTCTTCTCTTGACACCTTCTTCTGACTTTTGAGCCGATGGGACAAGTGAATTTCTCCACTGTGAGATCAATAAAGCTTATCTTATCTTATCTTATTGCCTCACTATTTCTGATTTCAGTAACCGAAAGGGGACAAACTTGTCAGCCATCTGCGTTTTCCCCATCTGTCTCCTATATGAAGACGTGATGTCGGTGGAGGAGTATAAACAAGCAAAGATGACCATAGACCATTCTATTTGTTGTTTTCTGTTGAAATGGAGGACCATTTGTTCAGCGAGAGGCAAGAGAAAGTAAACAAGAAAAGAAAAAGAAGTAATAATTGGGAGAAATTATTATTTCCAGGCGGATATGTTTCATGATGGAGCACAGATTCCAAACTGATGCCGTGGTTGCAGGGTTTCTGTTGAACAGGTAGTTAATTCAGTTTAACAGTGAATTTTATTTTTGCCGTTATGTTGGAAACAGGGCAGATGATTCTGCAGTCGTTGGGTGCATCAGAGATGGACAGGAAGTTGAGTGCAGGGAGCTGGTGGACTGCTTTGTGGCATGGTGTGGAAGCAATCACCTCATTCTGAATGTGGATAACACAAATGAGATTATTGTAGATTTTGGGAGAAATAGGAATAGTACCAACACTATTACCATCCTTGGAGAAGAAGTGAAGGTGGTGAAAGAGTACATATACCTTGGTGGTCACCTGGACAACAGACTGGCCTGGAGATGCAACTGTGAAGCTGTCTACAAGACGGGACAGAGCTGACTGTTCTGGGAACCCTTCTAGAACCTTTAGAGATGACTTTGCAAAGAAGGATTCTTCATTAAATGAAGAAAAATATGGTGAACCCTGAGTGTCCTCTTCATCAGACTGTGGTACAACAACAGAGTGTCTTCAGTCAGAGGCTTCTCCAGACCTACTGTAAGACAGAAAGCTACAGGAGATCCTTCCTGCCTGCCGCCATCACCATCTACAACAACTTGTTGAAGAAACCACATGAGTTACACCAGGATTTATTTTTTCTTTGGGATTAATAAAGTATTTTTTGAACTGAATTGAAATCTGTGCTAGTGATTTGATCACCATAAATAAATAGATATTCAAGCTACAGAGAAGGCTGTCTTCTGAGCAGTCAACAAGCCTGCTCATGTTTCTGTAACATCAGATGCATTAAATTACTTGAACAATGGATGTGCCAGATGTGAACAGACACCAGTTCAGCCAAGGAATAGAATGATTGGCCTTTTTAAATCATTCACTCAAAGCCACAATCCTTCAGATCCTTCAACTCGGGGATTTGGGGGTCCACCATTTTAGCAGTCCTTGCTTTTCTTATTTACATATTTGCAGAGTGCCGAGCAACACATCCACCCATTTACCAGAAATGACTTAAAGTCAAGCAGGCCAGGTTTCATAAATGCTTAGAGGGTCAAAGTAAATGTTAGTTACTGCATCAAGGACAGTTACCACCAAAGAATCACTGAGATGTGGGGAAGAGCACAGGTATAAACAATGTCAGCAATGTTGCCTGAATTCCATTTAGCCTCAGTCTACAGGCTTGGGATGGTTTATGCTGACTCACACAGTCTCTGAATCACTGAGGCACCTGAAGAAAACTGATTCACAGGGAACGAAATTATTAATAAATTCACTGTTACTTTTCCAGCTAAGTTTGATTTGTTGCTTCTGCCTATCTGCATGGATCCTGGTTTAAGTATCTAATATCTGAACGTTACACTTCAGCCAATACTAACCAACTTCTTTTTTGGCTTTAAAAATGTAAAGTGTAAATCTTTCTCTCTACGGTTCATATCTGAAAGGAAATCTTATCCTGACTTTACGTCAACAGACGTGGAAGGATGGCTAAAACTTGAATAAAATTAGCTTTTATTCTCGGTCTGATTAAAAGGATAAGTTGGAAAAACAGACAACTGTTACAGGGACTGAGTGATTAATACGAGCAAGGCAGCACTGATGTCTTTAGGTGAAACAACGAGCAGCTAAATAAGAGAATCATGAAGCAAATAAATCACACATTTTCCATGTGCAAAAATAATACTGAATGTCCCATATCACTTTTCTTTCTCAAACATTGGAAAAGCACACACCTTTTGTTCCTTAGTGGGATCTTAACACCTACTGCCCAACAGGAATATCTATTTTTAGCAGTTGTCTGCATATTTCTTCAAACTATTCCTGTTTAGCTGCTAGTTCTAACCTCAGCAAGCATTTAAATTACTATACTGATTGTCTTAGTCCTCCCTATTTTAAAACCAGTAATCTACCTGCTAACAGCAGAAAATGTGAGCAACTTGGCCTCCAATGTTCCATGTCAGTAATTTTCATACTGTCTGTAGTTATTGCTGCCATGAACTTTATGTTCTCTCTCCTTTTTTTTCTCTAGCTACACCTGGCCTGGTGTTTTTGTTTAGCCATGACACCTTCCTGGGGGAGGGGGCATTTGATAGAGCTATTGTTGCCAATAGATTCCTATAGATCAGGCATGTCCACAGTACGGCCCGGGGTCTGAATGTGGCCCACTTTCATATTTTCACTGGCCTACGGCTGTGGTCTCTGATGAAATTAATAACATTGTACAGAACACCTGTACCAAAAAAGTATATCATTTGCCAGCAGAGGGCAGCAGACCCGTGGCCGCACTATTGCCCCAGGCTCCAAACCACCTGCAATAGGGTAGTTCACGTGTGACGTCCCGCGTGACGTCAGCGCTACATCCGGGTCCCGCTGGTAGGCAGAAAACAGTACTGTTCTCATCTACTACATGACAAAACGGGTGATTTAGAGCGTACTTTTACTTCGTTTATTTTTGGAATCTAAGCAATGCCTACGACTTGTTGTGCTCCCGGTTGCACAGAGAGGCATTCCAAATCGTTGGATGTACGTTTCTGTCGTTTTCCAAAGGAGGAAGGACGAAGAAAGAAATGGATATTTTCAATGAAAAGAGTGCAGGCAGACACTCCCAATGGACTGGGGGGGCATCGTACTACGACAGAATTTGCAGTCTACACTTCATCTCCGGTAAATACAACTTAATTCTGCTCTAGTCATTGTTCTACTTAAATAGCGGCGGAGGGTACACAGATCGCTACACGGGCCGGAGAAGCGGTAGCAGCAGCAGCCAAGCAGCAGCGGCGGAGCAGGCAGCGGCTTAGTGAAATTTTTTTTTTTTAACCTACCAGGCCTCTGCTGAGACGCGGCCTGTGTCCGACGCCGCTTTGTGCTGTTGCACAAACATGTGTGAACAACATCCATCCATCCATCCATTTTCTGACCGATTAATCCCTCATGGCGTCGCGGGCGTTGCTGGAGCCTTTTTCCCGATTTAAAATAATTGTAGCCGTCCAGTGGTTTCATGGCTTTCGTGCTCTCTGTCTGTACTGGCCTGCCATGTTTATAAGGCAGCTGTATATGTCATGGTACGGAGCGCTTGGCCAGCATTTCACAGACTCGCTCTGTCCCTTCAGGCTTTTGCTGTGTGGATCTGGCAATCTGATACCATCAACCATCAACTTACTCGTAAAACGATCTTGTAGTACGTTATCTAAAGAAGAAAAATACGCGGAGAACTCGTCAGTTTCTCTGTTTGCGTCCGCCATTGTGTTCGCCTTTTGCCTACCAGTCCGGCGCGCATGCGCGAAAAACCCGCCTCAAAACAATAACAATGAACTACCCTATAGAGCTCCAGATGTCACATGACCAATTTGGTTTACGCTGCCATATTGGGAGGATCAGGAAGCATAGAAATTAATGAGAGGAATGGATGGGAGCAGTCAACTTTCTCATAGCGGTATATGGCGATACACAACTAAACTCAATAGACTAAAATTTAGTGATCCATATTTAGCTCCTAGTGTGCTTTTTAAAACAATTGATCAGGTAGCTTGCGCCGCAGGAGTCCTGAATTTGAAATACCTGAAAAAGCCTACAAAAGTCCGAATGGACTTAGTCGGAATTTGTAGCCAAGATTATGATATGGAATTTACCACAACGGGATTGTTTCATTGTTACTATAAGGGTAAGTAGCCTCCAATTAGGCTACGATAACATTAGACAGCAACCAGTAGCTGAAATAGCGAGTTTTATGGCAATTTTTGTTACAGGTGAATCATTCACAAAGATTAAATGACCCCTCCCTTAACATGCCTTAAAATAACAATATGATCAAATGAGAAGCGGTAGGATTGACTATTCAGTCAGGCACTGTATTGGATCATACATAGTGTAAAAAGTTAGTTTAGGCCTATGCAGGCTGCTAATTTTAAATTTTAGCCAATATTATATACAGAAAAAGTTATCGCTAAAGTTTTGGTTGTTAACTATACAGGCCTTTCTGTTTCTGCTACTAACAGAAACATTTGCCTGCCAGTGTTAGGAAATAGCTCTGGCTACAGTACTCTGTTGCACTGCTGAGGAAAATTATAATTTTTTTCTGCATTGGCAAAAAAAATTACCATAAAAACTGTGGACACAAAAATGTAATGCAATAGTTAGCAATACTTTTGTAAAAGATAAAATTAAGATAATATGAAATTACGTTCGCCAGAAGTTTAGCAGATATGAAAAGTTCACTGCACAAGCGGAATCCATTGAGTGACGGGAACCAGCGGGTTTCTTCATTGTGCCAGGTTCCAGTTTAATGGCAAAAATCTATTTTTTCCTCCTAACAGGATCTTTAGAAAAGAATAAATGCTCTGTGTTTTAATTCCCTCGATGGTTTGTTCACCCCGGGGTCGCGAAACTAAAAAATTGTTGATTAGTCACTTAGTTTGTGTACAAGCTTATCCTGCCAATATGGCGCCTGGTGGTTGCGTGACGTTATGAGCTCTATCGGAGCTCTTCAAGCAGCAGTGTGATGCTGAGTGCAGCGGTCAACACCAACAGCTCCCTCTTGTCGACTTTTACCAGCAGTTGGATAAAGGCAGGTTCCATAAGGGTTCAAACATTTGCTAAGAAAATGCTGAGCTAGTTTGGTTCAACATATCTGTGTGAGAAGACATTCTCAGTTATGAACCTTAATGAGAACCGGGGGAGAAAAAGACTGACTTTCACCTATATGAGATCCTGCGCATCAAAACTACTGTCTTTGAGCCAGACCTGGCCTGTATACTGCCGACGAGATCTCAGTATCCCCCTTCACATTAGTGTAGGCAGGTATTTGTTTAGTCTTATAATGTAAATAAACTTTCAAATTAATTTGACAATTCTTCAGTTATTTTTACAGGCATGAAAATGTGTCAGGGGCAAACAAGGTGAGAAGGATTAAACCCATCTATGGGGGTCCTGGCGCGCATGCCCTAAGAAGAAAATTGTGTACCACTTAATTTAAAAGCACCAATCTAGAGCACTTTGATAAAACAGTCAACCAAAGTTACAGGACAGTAGGGATGCATATCACATTTAAACTAATGCAGTACTGATACCTGGGAATCCTTACTGGTACTTAACAGTACCTATTTTTGGTATTTTTATGTGTTTATGTGGTAATTTTATTTTATTAAAAAATCTTTACATTTGTTAATTTGCATTTGTTTTTAAGGTTTCATAACATGTCAAGTTTATTGTACAGCCCCACATTTCACCTCACCACATCTGGCCCTCCTTGCAAAACGTTTGGACATCCCTGCTATAGCTGATAAACTAGGCCCCTCTTTCTTTGTTTAACTAGGTCTCCCACCTAGACAATGGTTAGGGGTTAGGGTTGAAGGAGCTATTGCTGTGACCAACTGTGTGTATGACTCTTTATCCTTTAGATTTAATTCCTGATTCCTGATACTTGTTTCTCTCCTAGATGAATCAACTAAAGGCGTGATTGCTGCCATTAACTCATTACTTTTTCTTTAGCATAGTAAGTGCTCCTGGAGTCAGTGGTTTTATGTCTTTTTAATGTTTTTTTTTGTGTGTATGTCTGCTCTGTTTCCATTCAGGAGTGTAAGTGACTTTGAATATGTCTATATGATAAGATTGAATAGTTAATAAATTGGATGCTTTCTTTAATTTGTAAAGTGCCCTGAGACAGCATTTGTTGTAAATATAAGCCATATAAATAAACTGAATTAAACGTCATTGCTACTGTTGTGCCATTATGTATGTTTAAGGTTATTTAATGTTTAATAAATAACTCTGTCTGTTACATATTGTCCGGTGAATATCAGCCCAAGGGCTGATATTGGGACAATAGTTGAAAAGAATGGTTCGATCGCTGGCTTTCTTTTAACAACAAACTCTGCTCACATATAGAATAAAGGAGTGGCAACTTCTCTTGAAGTATAAGAATTTATTAACAGAAATAAATTAACATCCAGAGAACATCACTATAGGATGCTGTTTATCTGAATTAACACTATATTTCAATCAACAAATCATCTCTAGTGAAAATTAACTAAACCACTAAGCAAAATTAAAATGGTATACTGCACAAGTTAGAGAATCAAAGTTGATGCTAAAGAATATGGGATGAGGTTAAGTTATCTAAACTAATTTAGAACAACATTCGGTATGTATTTCAACCCATTCACAATGCAAATCTGAGTTAGGTAAAACATTATTTGAGGAAATAACATTTTAACAAAATATTTGCTCAATAAAAATCAACAACCTTTAGGACACTTGATTTTATTAATGTAAATATTTTGCAGCAAATAATTAAGACTAATTGGTAATTTAGAAAGCTAGAGGGCACTGTAGCGGACAATCGTTCATTAGCTTGATAATTCTAAATTTGAACAAACGCCATGTTCATGGTGTATTAATGTTTTGATCACTATCAAATGATGGTGGAACTAAACGATTAGGTTTAAACCAAGTAGAGTTAGTAGAGGCTATTCAGACGGTAGTAACGACTAATGCTAGCAGGAGATTAGCGCTCACTGAAAAAGGACTTTTAAGTCATATTTTGTCGTAATGAGCAGACCAGAACGTGAAAATATTAATGTCCAATTGGTGTATAAAACCCTTATGGAAATAAAGTTTGTCATAACCGTAATAACGCACTCAAAACATATCAGCATAGCATTGTTTCAAATGTCACTAACAGGTAGCTTAGCTTAATCTTTTACCACGATCAAACCTTTAAACAAAACAGAAACACACATTAAGAGTGAACCATTTTAAGCTTTCTCTGCTTATTCTCTGCTGGTTGGAAAAAGATGCTCAAGGCTGAAGCTGGTTCAGGGCCGCAAGCAAGTGCTAGCTCAGGGGAAACTCCTAGTGAACCCCGGTCTGGGATGCGTTTACATGGGCGCCAATGGACTGTACTTGGCCTGTCGAGCATGGGGGAACCCTGTGCAGCAGAAGTGTTTCCTTAGGCTTCCTGTGAGGCTGTGGGCGCTGGTGTCTCAATGTTTAGGCACCGTCCAGCCGCAGTGAAACTGCTTCGTGTAGTCTTGGCTTAGCTTTCCTGTAAAATTGAGAAAAATTACAAGGGCTGGTTTCTGTAGAGGCTTACTACTTCGGCGTCTGAGGGTACACATCGGGCAAGCTTTTGAGTGTTGATGCCGAGTTGAGGGAGCAAAGGGGCTCAGAAGCCACTTGAAGGTTGCCACATTGCTTCTAAACTGGTAAGTTAAATATTTGCTAATGCTAACCAAAGGACCTGGCAACCAGTTGGAGTGCAACTGAAGGTTGGAACGAGAGTGGACAAGTGGGCCACCTGCTGCCTATACTAATTCTATTCTGAGCTATACTTGTAGCTATCATCTTTAAATTAAACAGTTCTTTTAATCAGATTTCTATCTATAGTTGGCCAAATCACAACTATATGTGTTTGCACCAGGAGATATTGAACACAGTCTTCTTCAGCTGCTGAATCTTTGAAGACTTGACCAACTTGACTGGAAAATGTTTTCTTTACATCAGGATCGGTAGGATGGACTAATGCTTGGTTTCATATTTTTTCTTAAAGAACTTGGTTGGAATTAGGTGATAAAACAGTGTCTGGCAGGTACAGTCTGATTAATCACTTACGGCTTTTATTTAATATGCTGATATAAATAATTTGCAGCAAGGGAATTCATCTGTGTCATTATCTATTTTCACTGAGAAAAACCAGCTGTGAAATGAAAGTAGATTTATCCAAGTTTGATCCTGTGCAGAAAACCAGCAGAATGTGAAAAGATTTTCCGTCACAGAAATATATATGTTGAGCCAAGACGAAGTTGCCTGGATTGACAGAAAGCATTTAAAATGGCATTGTAAATAAGCATAAAGGTACAAACAAATTGAAAGATGTTTTAAAATTTGATGTATTATGTTGAACTGAATTATGTATCAGTTTATTGTGATTATCTGTTAAATGTAATGATAAAATATATCTAAAATGATGTAATTGACTCTTAGAAATTATTGATGACCGATCAATTGAAGTCCCTAAAAATTGCATACCCGTCCAATGAGAAACTGCTCTAAACTTTTATTTAAGGCACAACTTTGCTCAGCTTTTTTTAAACAGGGGTTATCTTGTGAGGTTATGACCAACAAAGATCTAATCTGCACTAGATAACTCTGTTAGCATATTTCCCTCAATGAAACAGACATTAGCTCTAGTGCTAACAGCTAAACCTGTCTCATTATCATTGTAGTGGTACAAATGGATGCAATGTTGTACATTTGAACTTGCCCCAAGGTTTGCATTAGATCGTTAATTACATTTTTTATACTCAAAACTGTTGAAGCTTATGGTTCTGAACAACAATCTTTCCAGGTGAAAGTCATTCCCTGAAAAGTAACGTGTTAAGTGTATTCTGTAAAAAGAAAACTCTATAAAAGCTGTATAAATGATCACTCAAAGTTATTCTGGCTGGATGTATGCCTAATGTGTCTAATTTCACAACATATATTTAATTGTTAAAGACCACCGCTTTCTAGACTTTAGTGTAAACCATCACCTAGCACTACTGTGAAGGCAGTTGCGTATAAAATGGCATTTGCAATGATATTTTGGAGGGAGTTGCTTTAACATGGCAGAAATGTGCTCTGGTCTCCACTTTGACCATAGCGGACAATTAATCTGTTTCATCAGGATGAAGAGAACATTTTTTTGTGTGTCTTGTCTGGTAATGTGGCATTAATAATTGTTGTCTCAATGCCAAAAAGAGCCCAACAGATTTTACTTTCACAAGCGGAGCCTTACTGCTTTCGCCATAGTGCTCCACTTAATTTATACATGCAAAAAGCTTTATTGTAATCTTATGCAGGGAATATTTCATGTTAAATGGACACTGAAACAAGAAGGCAGAAGAGAAGAAAAGGAGAAAGGGTGAAAGAGAAAGAGGAAAGAAAAGGGAGAAAACAATACATCCTCTATCTGCTTCTTCACCTGCAAAGAGAGATGAAAAAAAACAGCACAAACACCCGATAAAGTGTTACAGGTTCAAACAAACAACACATTCATACCATCGCTGAAGTATATACAGTATTATTTATTACAGAATGTATAAAGTGACAACTGAAGATAATAGGGGTTTTCTGAATAGAAGTGAATCTGTAAGTACCTGGATCCAACCACCTGTAGGTGTTTGTGAGAGTGCGCTTGTGTATGTAAAGTTTATCCTTGAGAAAAATGCTCATTAGTGGTTGTGAAGAGCCAAAGACTTGCCACCCAGAGCACCGAAGCAGACGCCAGGGGAACCAAAGCCCCAGATACCCAAAGGGACCTTCACAGCAAAGGTGCCTAAGAGGGGCCAACACAGGGAATCTGCCTCCTCCACCTTAGGGAAGAGGTGAGATGGTCTCCAGGAAACCCCTCAACAGCCCCAAAGCCAAGCCCCTGGGAGCTGTGGGGACGAGCCTGTGGGTTCCGCCGGCAGCCAGCTACGCCGGAGAGGAATCAGCAATGGGCCCCAGGGACCCGAAGCCCCAGGGGCACCCCGCCCCCCGGCGTGCGCCCTGACCAAGCCACGGGAGGCTTGGCCCTGTGAAGCAGAGAAACATTTAAAACCCAGTTTGAAAATCTGGACAACTCACCAACGGGAACAGCTTCATTACTAACCTTGTAGTTTCATTATCCAAGCATTTACATTTAGTTCCATCTAAAAAAGTCCTCAGTCTTCTCAGATGAGCCAAAGTAACAGAGCAGAACTTTAACAATGCTAGAAGATTTTCATCCTTATTTTCTCAGTTTTTTCAGTCAGATGAATGAGACTGAGGTTTGGTAGGAAGACTTATTAAGATGTTTGCCTTCACAATATCACACAATGTGAGAAACGGTTTATCTTGGCAGCAACATTGGAGAATGTCAAATTATACAATAATGCAATTACCTATAATTTTTCCGCTATTCTAGAAAGTTATAAGCTGTTAAATGTGGTTAATACATATCTTGTTATGACTATGATGACTAGATTTATCCATCATTTAAAAAGTATTTGAGGTTATTATACTCTAAACCTAAATAGACAAATACAATGGAAGATAAATCTTTTTTCACTTCTATACTACTTTTCAGTATTAATACTTTAAAAGATATTGTTATTCAACTTCAAGCTCGTCTTAAGGTTGTTCTTCTAGTAACAAGGGACATCATGTCTTCTCTACATATGGATCTTGTATTGTGCATGTTTTTCTTCTTAAATCTGATTTATGGAAATTGGAAACCCCTGCCATCTTTTCATCAGATGTGACATAAAGATAATTCATAACTATAAACATGTTACAAGGTGAATGGTTCTCGTGCCCTTTGCGTTCCAAGGGGATAGAATATCTAACTATGGTTCAAAGCAGTCTGTGTGTGTGTGTGTGTGTGTGTGTGTGTGTGTGTGTGTGTGTGTGTGTGTGTTCACTCTGCAGATCTACATATGTATGCAGCCTGTGTCATATTTACTCCCCTGAGCCATATGGAAGGTGTCTGGATTGGTGTTTGAGAACAGTATACCCCACTTAGCTCTGTATTTATATTAAATTTTAAATCCAATTTAAATACAAAATTACCATATGAAATATTAAGCAAGAGTGTAAATATTTAATGTGAGTCCTTTACCATAGGCCTGGTGTTCATTATGATGCAGTGCTGGATTTTAATGGGCAATTATCCCCCCCTGAGACCTGAGTGTGAGGGTTCTCTGTGTGCGTCAGAGGCAGCAGGGGACGCTGTTGCTCTGTGCTGAATTACTGAACTCACTCAAATTACTTAAAAAAGCACGTCCAGACTACTACTGAGAAAACAAAAGATGCAGGCATCTTAGTGAATTAGGACCATTCTTATTCTGTATTTCAGGGTGCTGTTTAAAACATGTATCTCTGTTGTCGAGGGAGTTCAGTAGAGGAGGTTAATGAACACGGATTCATGAATGCAGCGCACAAGAATTGTTCTACTTTACAGAGACAAAACAGGTAAAGACAGCGCATGACAGACCAAAACATTCATCAAGTAATTCTTTGGTAAATGCTCTGCTAAACGTCACATAAATATCATAACATCACAGATTAATGTTACGTTTTTGTCACTAGGGGTCAGGCTAATGCCACTTAATTGAGTTCTTTTAGGTGCTGGTAAAGATGCAGTAAGAAGAGAGAACATGGCCTGACGGTCTCCGTTTGTGTCTTTGATTGATCCCTGGGAGACTGACTTCTACTGCCTGCTGTCCTGCCATGTCACATTGCTATGGGACTGAAGTTTATACCTTTGCTCTGCTGTATGTACAAATGAGACGGGTACTGTTCTTTATGTGATGCATGTCCCATTCTTCACTATGCAAAGCTAACGGCTATTTCAAGTTTACCCAGAAGTGCTTACGAAAGGATGCTGCTTTGAAGGAAGGAAATATAGGATGAAGCAAGATGAAGTCAGAGAAAAGAAAGAGACAGCTATGAGTTAAGGAAATTAGCTTTATAGAGTTCCAGGGAAGAGGCGGAGGGTTAGAGATGCATGAGCACGCAGCCCCTCCGAGGCAAGGCAGGGAGGAACATTAATCATTGGGAGACATCTGTTCATTCTGCCGCTTTACAATTCTGTCAAAGAGCTCAGACTGCCCCAGCCCACCCCCCGCCCCGTCCATCTACTCAGAAAAGAACCTGTCCTCCGTTAAGCTTGGACAGACAGAGTGAAACATCACAGCGAGGCTTCGCTTAGCGCCACCTTCAATTTGATTTCCATTTCAACTCATTTAAGACAGAAGAAAACACAGGGACCGTGACAGGATGTTGGTGTGCAAATCAGTGCTATTATCTGCAAAATGCCAGCTTGCAGGGAGCCCCAGATGAGTATGTCATGAAGCAACCTGCTGTGCTCGTGTATATGACAACACAGGTGTTTGTCACATTAGGGGATCCTGCAGTATCTTCACTCTTGATTCCAGTTGCTTGTCTTATACCAAACCTTTTGATAACTCTGAACTGATCCCAGGACTGATGTAAAGCCCCATGACTGTTTTATTTTTGGATGATTAACACAATTAATTCAATTCAATTAAATTTTATTTATATAGTGCCAATTCACAACACGTCATCTCAAGGTACTTTACAAAGTCAAATTCAATCAAATCATCCAGACAGATTGGTGAAAAAGTTTCCTTTCTAAGGAAACCCACCAGATTGCATCCAGTCTCTCCAAGCAGCATTCACCCCTTATGAAAGAGCGTAGAGCCACAGTGGACAGTCGTCTGCATTATTGGTGGCTTTGCAGCAATCCCTCATACTGAGCATGCATGAAGCGACAGTGGAGAGGAAAACTCTCTTTTAACAGGAAGGAAAACCTCCAGCAGAACCAGGCTCAGTGTGAACGCTCATCTGCCTCAACCAACTGGGGGTTAGACCGATTTTATTTGATTAAAATGTGCTTGAGCCTTTTAAAAGTGAACGAGAGCATGAATATTTTTTCAAGACTCCAAACTAATTAATTCAATCTCATCTTTTCAGTGCTGTTTAGCTTTAAAATGTTTGCATAAAGACATGAAGAATGTACATGATATTTTGTCTAAATTCTCATTAGTCTTCCAGATTTAAAATAAGTTTCTTTTACCATAACTGATTGCACTGACTTACCTGAAATGTCTGTGGTCATATGTTGCCTTTGACAACAGGTGGATAATCACATTCAGCAAAACAGAAGCTAGTTCTGATTTGACCAACACATCTCTTCTGACTGGGAGTAAAATTTTTGTAATGGAGGAGACTGGCAGACAATCTGTGAAGGAGCTAAAGATCAGGGTAACAGTAAGGAGGTCTTCCAACCTCAAAGGCTTAGCGCTCGCTGAAAAACACAAGTGCTCCAATATACCAGTGGAAACCTGCATTAGACAGGTTTGGCTAATGTGATGCAAATGAAGGCTGTTAAAAGAGAGTTTTCCTCTCCACTGTCACTTCATGCATGCTCAGTATGAGGGATTGCTGCAATGCAGACGACTGTCCACTGTGGCTCTACGCTCTTTCATGAGGAGTGAATGCTGCTTGTCAGAGACTCAATGCAATCTGCTGGGTTTCCTTAGATAGGAAACCTTTGATCAATCTGTATGATTAGATTAAATTTGACTTTCTAAAGTCTTTGAGATGACATGTGTTGTGAATTGGCACTACATAAATAAAAATTAAATGAATTGAAAAAAATTCTGTTTGAGTATGACCTGAACCACATGTAGGAAATGCTGCTCAAGAAGGGTAGAAGGTTTATGTGCATGTTTGGTTAAGTTCAGCGTTATGAGACCGTTATGCTGTTCTCAAGATAAATTGGTTGTGGCCATTTAGGCATGCCACATGAAATCAATAATTTTCAATGTATTACAAATAGAATTTTTTCACAGAGTGCCAATGCTTATTGGCCACTTTGTTGGTTATATCATGCAAAAATCAGTTGAAATGTCATTTGCCTTTAAAACTGTTATAGTTCTTAGAAATAGATTCAGCAAGGTACCGGACACATTCCTGACATTTATCTTCTTATTGATGTGATAGCATCTTGTAGTTGTTAGATTTTATCAGATGAAATCCTTATAATACCAAAGGCAGACTATAGTGTTTAAAAGATGCGAAATATTGTCTGTGTAAAAAAAATATTCCCAACACCATTACACCACCACCAGCAGCAGCCTGAACCATTTATACAAGGCAGTGTGGATCCATGTTTCCATGGTAATTATATCAAAGTCGGACATTACCGAAAGTGGTGATGTTTTTACCAGTCTGTTATTGTCTAATGTTGGTGAGCCTGTTTGAATTGTAGCCTCTGTATTCTGTTCTTAGCTGACAAAAGTGGCATCTGGTGTGGTCGCCTGCTGCTGGAGTCCATCTGCTTTAAGGTTGGATGTTGGACAGAGTGCTGTTTTGATCTACACTGGCCTTTCTACCATCTCAAACCAGCCTACCATTCTCTGCCTGACCCCTGACAAAAACAAGATTTTTTCGCCGGCACAACTGTGCTGCTCGCTTCATATTTTATTTTTTTCCAAATCTTTCCTGTACGCTTGCTTACAGTATATGTGAGAATCCCAGCAGATCAGCACTTTGGGAAATGCTTACAGTTGATTCTCTGTCACCAGCAACCGAACCATGTTTAGTCACATAAATCTCCTTTCTTCCCTATTCAGATGCTCAGTTTGAACATCGGCAAAACATCTTCTGCTCTTCTAGATGACTAAAAGCATTGACTTTCTGCCATGTGGTTGGACAGTTTGCTATTTGTGTGAACAAGGAATGAGGGTAACTAATGCAGGGATGAGGGAGTATATCACGTTCTGCTGTTGGTCCTGCTTGCTGCTTCGTTACAGCTTGCAATTGGGACCTTCCGCTTCACCACATCATAACATTTAGTTCCTCTGAACCCTCTACACAAATATTGTGGTACCAGAAAATTTCAAGGAGTATAGTGTGGAATTCCTTTATTCTTACAATAACAATATGCTAATCAAGATATCTTTTTGATAAAGCGTAATCATTTTATGTAAGTGCTCAACATGTCTATGTCCATGATGCGGATGCATGATGTGGGATGTAAGTAAACTGATTGCTTCAGTGTTGAGTTTTAATTTCCCTAATCTGGAATATATGGGAATTTATGACATGCCCTTGGGCCCTTTGACAACAAGTTTTGTTCTGTATCTTTAGTGTTCCACAGATTTGGTCTGGTACAAGCACTCAATAAATCTTTATTTTCTGCTGAAAATAGCCAGTAACATTTCCAGTGGGTGCATCAAACCAAATCTGAATTCAGCCAGTGATCATACAGAGGTCCAAATGATGTCCTCCCTTTGGCAAGAGAGGAGAGCCGAAGATGAATGAGACCTTTCAGTAGGTTTTGAGGACTGTATGCGAGAGGGTGCTTTGTCATCATAATATTGAAAGTGAGTTTTCCAAGAGTTTGTGCCTTTTGGCCATGAAGGTATGTGCCGCCTTGTTTCACAACTCATTAGAGTCAACATTTTGATTGACTACCTACTATTCAAGCTAATATTGGAGTTCACACATATTTATGAATGTGCTGCAAAACTTTTGTACTGAGAATGAGTTTTTTTTTTGCGTTCCACCGCAAGATTTAAAGTTTCCCTTCTGATGGTGCATTTTTACCTCAGCAGTAAAGTAAGTATCAACCAAAATCCATTTTCAAACGACCCTAATAATTTTTGTTTCATTTTAATGAAGTTACATTCTGTTTTCTTAATTTATTGCAAACAAATGCAGAAAACTACAGATTTTACAACATACCATTTTAACATAAACTGACCTTTAATGGTTCTGAAACAGCTGCACATTAAGGGCCAAGGTGGTAATATAGAGTTTAAAAATTAGCTTTGACCTAAAAGAATGTTGCAAGCACTTTACAAATTATAACTAAAACTACATATCCAGATGGAAATAAATGGGAAATGTATAACCCAATATAAATAATTATCTGATGTTAGTTAATGTTTGAAACACATAAACACCGTCAATGAGGAAAAATAAGCAAAGAAGTCATTAACTTAGTCCTCAGTGGGCATAGCTAAAGTAATGTAATCAGCTGACCAAATCAATCTCCTAGTCATCCATTCATGTATCAGGGAGATACAGCCTTTTAAGTGTCCTAGAGGGATATCTGAGGCGATCAATAATCCCAAATTTTGTTCAATTTGGTCCTTCCATAAAAGAGTTACAGCATTTGGAATTTTCTGGCGAGAAGGTCAACTTTGAGGCCTGACCTCGCCCATTCATCATGCACAAAAACTCATGATTTTGATCATTTTTAATCTCCCATTCCTGGACTACATACTGACTAAATTTGAAGCCGATAGCTCAAAATCCCTAGGAGGAGTTTGTTAAAGTTCGACATGGATGAAAATTAAAAATAGCTGAACATGACACATTGACCCAAAATGGCTGACATCCTGTTAGCTTTAGGCCATACCTCCAAGAGACTTTTTTTCTTGAATCGGGGAGATCTACCTTCATATCGAATTTCAAATCTGTAGGACTTACTAAGAGGACCCGGGGCCTGACAGTGGAGGTCTGCAGCCAGGTGCCTCTTGGACTTACCGGTTTCTCTATCTCACGTTAGCGGGCGCTGTGGAGGCGTTCGGCCATGTTCATTTTGAATCCCATTAAAATACTAACATTTCACGGGGGACAATTTTGGGCAAAGTTTGTTGAGTTTTTAAATAGGTTTATGCCTCCAAACAGGCACTCCTTTTTCCAAGGAGAAAAAGAACAACAATAATAAAGAATAGAATTACAATAGGCCTTTGCAGCGCTTTCACTGCTTGGGTTTTGCACTCAAATTGAAATATGATAATGTTCCATTTTGCATTTATTTTTTGGGAAGTTTTCTGGAATAGCTGTGGATTAACATCTCAGTGATGCAGAAGGTGAAAGCATTTGAACCCTAACCCTTTTTTTTAACCTAATCCAACTGGTTCTAATATCATGCCTAAATGTCAAGGCTCATATTGCCCATATATTTCACAGCAATCAACAAAAATATTTAAGATCAGTATAAATGGTTTGTACTTGTATAGAACTTTATCAAGTCAGACAACCCCAAAGCGCTTTACACTATAGTTAGTCATCCACCCATTCATGCACCCATTCACACCCTGATGGTGGTGAGCTATGTTAGTAGCCACAGCTTCCCTGGGGCAGACTGACAGAAGCGTCAGTCTTACCTGCATTGCTGCCAGCATACAATGCAGGTAAGGTTTCTTGCCCAAGGACGCAATGACGGTCAAAGGGAGGGATCACAGTGGCAACCCAACGATTACAGGACAACTCTTACGCCACTGTCGTCTAAATCTTAATATTGAAACAATCTTAAACTCTTTCCAACCAATAATTGACAGCTCTGTTATGTCATGAATGGTACAATAGTTAACCAGAACTTCATGGTTTTCAGCAATAATTGAAAAATATATTCAAAGGTATAGTGTTTAGCAAAAAGTAAGTACACCCCTCACAATTTTGTAAATATTTATTAAATCTGCTCATGGGACAACACTTTGATATGGCATAATGTGGTCAGTGTACGGCTTGTATTAAAGTGTAAATTTGCTTTTCCCTCATCATTACTCATTACACCATAATTAATATCTAAATGGCTGGAAACAAAAGTGAGGGTTGTACTCACTTTTTTGAGTTACATTTTATAATTACCTCACCCTGAAGTCTGTTTTGTGATGTAAGACTGGGGAGAGTGTCAGTGTAATAGACGTGTGTGACAAAAACATCAGTTACAGACTAATTTCTGTTACAGCTTTTGTGACAATAACACACACACACAAGTAATTCAACACAAAGTAAATCCACCTTATTTAATGTTTCAGATATTTTATTGATTTTTCACACATCATTCTATATGTTCTACAAGCAGGTAGCATTCAAAGGTTACAAACATTTCCTAAATTGAGAGAAACACATTTTCTGGAAACATTTTACTCTAGATAGTTTCAAAGAAGCTTATATTTGTAATGGGATTCTTTTGGTGTCAAAGGCATTATGGCTGCAACAGGATGGATTCCACATCAGTAGAACGTCTCATATCCCATCATATCGGACTTTTCGACAGAAAGAAAAAAACTTTTTTCTTTCTGTCGAAGAGTAGCAAGAAGGTTTGGTCCAATTTTGTATGTCTCTTTTGCATCATAATGTGCAGATGCATATATCTCCTCAATGCGTCTATTGTTCTTGTTGTATTTCACCAGAACTCTGTCCTTGTTACTTTCCGGATTCCTGGGGTTGTAGTCCTTTCTGACATCGTAAGGCAGGTCCTGAGCATGAGGGGAGTGGAGGTTCCCAATGGTAAAATATCCGTACTGCCTTCTGTCACGAATCTTTGGAAGCAGAGGGGGTCTACCATAATTCTTAAACTCGTGAAATCCATATTCTCCTTTCTGAGGATCACACAAAGCCCGCATGTTGTTGTCCAAGCAGTTCTGGACATACCACACCAGAAGCTTGAGGCCGTGACGGGGCGGGGGTTGCCCAAAGCCACTGTCTTGCAGCTCTTGTTCTGAGTCAAGAGTTACCAGAGCCGATGCAAGGACCAGCGACAATGCAAGGGTGAACTGAAACAAGAAGTACCCCTCTTTGCCTTGTGCCATCTGCAAAAAGAACCACAAATAAAATTTTGATCCAAATCCTGCTATTCAAGCTACATTTGCCCACCACATGTTCTGTAACCACTCACCTCTGTTTGAAGACCAAAAACGGAGAGAAATGTGCCAGTTGTGCTCTCTGTAGTAGAGGAGCGTCCTTGTTCTTCCTTTTACTTCTCTCTGTAACTGTGCATCAAGTGCCGTGAAACAGCTGTTTTGAGAAGAGGAAGGAGCTTTTTAACTTCCTCTTTGTGATGTAAAAAATACCTTTGTGGTTGTATATAGGCTGTGGCAAAGTGTAATTTAAATTAGGACAAGCCTCAGTGGATTCACTGCAGGTGTCCAGCTACAGATACTTTCAGTAGGTTTGATTGTTCTTTAAAGACATATCATGCACAATCCATTTTGTAGTCCTTGAATCCATTTTGTTGTGTACTTGGAGTCTCTAGGAGTGCAGAAAATCTGAATGTAGTCTGTCCTGGTGCTGCGTGGATATCTTTATATTGTGGTTGGGACAAATTTTTCAAGCCTTTCAGTCTTTCTCTGTTCTCTATTATGTTTTTTGTTTTTAACAGTATTTCCTGCAGAGCTGCTAAACAAAGTCATGGACTTCTGGCTAACCAGTTTTGTAAATCCGCCATTTTTAAGTTTCTTGCACAGATTTTGCAGCCCAAGCTGATGTATTGGGGGAGCTACAGGTGGATAGGTGAAAATGTTTGGGTTTTGGGTGTATTAACCTAGACATTTTATTACACCGTCCCGCAGCATACTACAGAAACAGAGTGGAGAGGACTGCTCTCCGGCCTGGAGGGTGGTGGGGTGTGGAGTCCCTCCTTTTGCCTGTACTAAAAGAAGTTGCTCTCACATGCGTCATAGAACAGGGGCAAGAGAGCAGCTGTGGGGCGACAATAACAAGGATTTCAGACCAAAACTTTGCACTTTAACCCATCCTCCCGCTTAAACAAATTATTTTTTTCTATGGGGATGACAAAGTTTATCTTATCTATATATTAATACTTGTATATTTGCTATAGAAGTTTATGTGCTCATTTCCTCCCCTGTTTAGGTGTTGAATCAGCCCATCAGCTCTCTCTGTTTCCATCATCTCTTCCACCAGACACTTTTAAATCTCCCACATGCTCGGGCTTACTGAACGCATACTGTGAGCCATGTGGACTCCGCACTGACTCTCTGTGGACGTTTTACCCTACATAGTTGAGCGTACCTGATGCCTACATTTCTTGTGGCGAATTCCTACGTTGAGCTCTGCACGTACCTGTCGGTGCGGACTCAGTGTGGACATCCGCAGACTCATGTCTGCACAAGTATGTGGAGCCTTTTAGGCTCACTAAAAAAACTCCTCACTACTCCTAACTTTTTGTCACTTTAGGAGCTTTGTAACACCGCATTATGTCATAATGTAACACATTCAGACATCAAAATGTAATAAGACATTCATAAAACTGCATTTTGTAATGCAGATAATGTGATAACATGGTGCATTATGCAATAAATGATCACAAACCTTTGAAACTGTTCAATAAAGGCTAAACCTTTGGTCATTTAGGGTCTGATCTTCAAAAGTTACCCAATAATAATAATAATAATAATAATAATAATAATAATAATAATAATAATAATATCCAGCGCATCATTATCTTATGAAACAAAGCTGTTATGTTTGCATACAGTGGAGGAACATGTCTGTAAAGCCCAGAAGGTGGTGCAAGGTGATGCTTTCCTATTTGAAATCATTAAAATGTTTAGGATACCTAAAATGATAATTACTAACAATTCATTGATTAGGATGACCATAAAGATTGATTTGGGATTGTGTATTAGAATATGCACTTTACATTATGTTTTTTTATCTTTAAAACGGAATCGCTGCATTTTGTAATAACGGCGGCAAAATGGAATGAAATCTATGAACAGATTTTGTAATACTTTCGGGCACATTATGTAATAACATTGTTACATGTTGCGGTGATTATTACAAATTGCAGTTTTAGTGACGTTTTATGACATATTGAAGTTCAAATGTATTACATTATTACATAATGTGGCATTTCAAGCTCTCTTAAAGGTATATATTCACATTATGTGTTTTAAAAAAAAGAGACCAAGCGTCTATCCTGCTAATATTTTGATGGTCTTTTTTGAGGCTGAATAGAAAATAAAAATTTTCTGTTAGACATTGACAACTATTTTGATATGTTTTGTTGGTAATTCTTTCTAAAAGCCCAACAAATGTGAAAAGCTTCCCAATTTTTTACAACCTGCCCATAAGCTATTTTTATTCCAGATTAATGTGTTCAAAAGAAGCCTAACTGAGATGAAACCTGCCTAATTTGGAAACATTGAATACACTATTGCTTTGTGTGTGTTTGCTTTTTAGATGTTGGGATTTTATTGAGAATTTCTTTCTCAGCACTGTAGGAGTGGTCACAGAGCCACTGTTCAGCCTGAAGCATCTAAAATGTTTTTTGAAAATGTGTGCCCCCCTAAAAAAGTGGACTGTTCCCTCTTTAATTTCTTTCTGCTGCCGGATCTGCGTTAGCCGCTTCCATGTTTTATCCCCTGCTGCACATGTGCAGTGTCGTACTTCCTTCCGTTATTATTATAAATAAACACGAAAGGCTTTATTTACTAACAAACTAAGCAAAAACAAAGCATAAAACACCAAAATAAAAACTAATACTACCACCCTCTTCCCGGTCTTTGTGAAGGCTTGTCTGTATGCCGCAACTCTCTCTTTTTTCTGCAAATCATCTGAATCTCCTGGATGTTATGCAAACAAGATGCTCTACCCCCCGCCCACACCCGTTCAAGACACACGTGACCTGCAACAGCTCTCTACTGAACTGCTGATAACTAACATCTAGAACTGTGGCTGGACATGGGTTACTGGACAGTCATAGGCTTACACTGACTGACGCACATATACACATGAACACCGAGATAAATATACCCTCCCATGACTCACTGCCTTCGCTGTGTACATCATGCTTTTATGACATCATGTGTATGTTGCTTTTTTTGTGGTGAGGGTTTTAATCTGCATTATCCTACTGTCCCCCCTAAGAGACAAATGCTCTCCATTTTTCCCTCAACCATCCTAACGTAATCCTTTTCTATACCATGTAAAAGGCAGAGCCTTGGAAAAGACAGCATGGCCTCCGTGAACCTGTCTCCCATGAATGTCTTTCTCTTGATGGGTTGTACTGGAATATAATTTCCCTCGCGGGGGGACAATAAAGCAATTCAATTCAATTCAATTCAATTCAATTCAATTCAATACACCATCAGGATGTGATAATCTTTCATAAAAAGTTTGTATGCAAAGCTACTGATGCATAAATAAATAAAAAAAAGTCAAATAACGTGGCTATGCACCTTTAAGGACTAAGATACTTAGTAGATACTGAAGCCTCGAATCATTGCACAAAAGCACCTTATTACCTCATTATTTGGAATCTTTGACTCATGAAGGACAACTAGTTCATACAAACTTTTGAATCTTCATCTTTTCATTTTTTTTATCATTTGAATGCTATAATGGGGGGCACTGTAATCCTTGTTCAATGTCTGTATGTTTGTCTTTTGTGTACTCGTAGCCAGAGTGGCCAAAAATAAATTTCACCACGGTAACACACTGTGACAATAAAGAATCTTTGAATACTTTTTGAATAACTTTTATGTTACGTATCTAAAATTCAAAGAAAACTTTTAGAATTCAAGAAAGTTTGAAGATTTTTTCTAAAATTACATCACTAAAAAAATAAGGATTTTTTGTGAATATGGGCACAGGAAAACACTCAGACACAAACAACTATGACATCATTTTCCAGATTAAAGCAAAGATTATGATCAAAATCAGGCAACAAAATGTATTTTTTAGGCTTCTGAGAGATGGATAAGCTTTAGATAAATTTTAAGATAAATTGCGTCCTACTTTGTGTTGCTAGATCATACGTAATCTCAAAAAGATCAGTTAAAGGTTTGATTTGTACCATGAAAAAAATATAAAAAAGTTTAGTGATTTTGCAAGGTACTGTAGGTGTACCATAGCAAACACGATGTGTTTTTCAGCTGACCCTGATAATGTTGTTTGTGATTCTGGTCATAGACACTGATCTTTTATCAAATCCAGATTGTGTTTATAAATTCAGCTTTAAGCAGGGTGTATAACTTCAGTTTGAAAGGATGTTTATAAACCTCAACAAGAGGTTGGAATTGCCTTAGGGATTGTTAAAAGGACTCAAAAACACTTTCTGGGTTTTAAAACAACATGCATTAATAGAGTTAAAATTCAGACATTGTTTTTAGGGACATAATAAACAGCAATCTGTGTGTATAAACTGTTCTTCCAACTTCTGAATACAATAAAGAATCATTTAGCGACAGATGGAATGAGTAAGCACCAAGGTGGCGCTCTGCTGTAATTTTATAGAACCATTTAGAACCTGGCTACAGCACCAGTCCACTGCTACATTCTGTGGGGGTGATTATTCTGTGTGGCTTTGCTTTATGGGTATCTACCCTCTCATCTTCTTCATACTGATAGGTTGATCAGTGGAACTTGGAGGTAAATCTGCAGACCATAAAAAAATCTTAATATTTGTGCAAGCCTCTTCTCTGAACCTTTTTATCCTCATTGGTAAGTTTTTTCCAGACATGGCCGCCTTACTTTCTTTTATTTTTTGTGAGGTTGCAAGGGAAAGTCTGGCAGAGACTCATAAGAGTGAGTTTGAGCTGTGTCCCATATCAGGAGCTGTTTCATTCAAAAGACAGCCTAGCCGTAGATGCAGCCTTCTGAGGAGAGCAAGCTATTAGGCTCTACATGTACCTTTTGTCTAAATGAAATTCCCCTGTCATGTCCTACTCTGAGCCCTGCAGGAGATGTGCTTGTTATTCACACCAAGGTGTGGAGCCTGGTACAAAGTTAGCTGCTGAAGGAAAGTGAAAGAGGCATCTGGCTGCTTAGGCAGGCAGGATAATCACATGCATAACAATGGTACAGAACACAATATAAACACATAGATCAGTCATTTTAAAAAGTAATACATGCTTAAGTATTGTTTCAGTATCTTCCCCTTTAAAGCTTTTCCTTTTTAGTCCCACCTGAGTTATTTAAATGTTAATATTAGACAAACCTAACCTGAATAAATACATAAAGCAGTTTTCAAATGATGATTTCATTTATAAACAAAAAGCCATCCATATCAGCATGACTCCATGTGAAAAAGTGATCACCCCCATTTCAGTTAATGAATTAGCTGTGATTAACCGCCATTTTTGGTAAAACTTTACTAGCTGCGCCCAGGCTTGATTATTGTCTGACCCATAGTATCAAGAAACCACTGTAATAGTGTCAGGGTTCTCTGTGTTGTCCTGCTCTAACTCTACTCTGGTGTGTCTAGTTGGCTGAGGGGCGTGGCCCACACCTGCAGCTCGTTGCAGGCGGCTTCCTCTGGCTTCTTAAGCAGAGCACTGACAGATGGAAGATGCCAGAGCCTTAACCAGTCGTGGTACGACGTGGCCTCTGACCAAGCTCCTGGAAATCTGCTCGTGAGTTTTTCTACACTCAACTTTTGACTAACTTGAGTCTCCTGTTTTTGTCTTAGTTTTTTGGCGCTGATAAGCACTCACCTGCCTTGACGCTCCGTCCGAAGAATCACCTCCAGAATCACCAGGCTCAGATTTTGCTCTGGTGCTCCCCCTCTTGCTCCCTGGAAATTACCCAGCTGGGCTTGAGGTTCCACTCCTGGATTCTGGTGGTCCCGCTTCACTCTGGTTAATCCATCTGTCACTCGACCCAGCGGAGGCTAGCTCCGGATCCCTCGTCAGCCGCTGCTGCTGCCCTCCAGCCACTAGCCACCTACTCCATCTAGAGCAGGCTCACATGGTTCCCTCGGCACTCACTCCTCCCCGGTTAGGTCCACCCGGCTAATGGTTAGCAGAGCACGTTCTGACAATTACTGGATTCTAGCCGTCGATCTAACTACTCCGTTCTCTTGCAGTCTCCTCCGCTTCAACGTGCAGACCTTGCTGCTGCAGTCATTCTTTTGTCCTTGTTATTTGCACATTTCCTAATAAACTGTTTAAAGCTATCTGCTGTCGCCTGTTCGTATCTGCATGTGGGCAAAACATCTGAAAACCATGACAATTAGAGCCTGTCTGACAACATGAAGTCGGCCAAAAGACTCAAACAGCACCAAATCATTCTCCAATCTGAAGACATTCAGCTATTGACATCTATGAGTCTCAAGTAGGTTACAAAGACCCTTCTAATACTTTGGCACAACAGTGAACTGTAGTGAGAGCTATTATTCACAAGTGGAGAAAACACAGAATGGTGGACAACCTTCCCAGGAGTGGCCAGCCTACCGAAATTACTACAAGAGATCCTTGATGGCTAATTCTGGAGTCACAAAAAACTGAGAACCGCATCTAAAGCTCTGCCACTAGCCTCGGCTAAGGACAGTGGTCACGATTTGACAAAGTGAGCAAGAATAGCCTCCACGTGAGTTTCATGGTCAAATTCACTGCTGATCAAAAAGAACACAAGACTTTTCAAATTTGCCTAAGAAAAACCTCGATCAAAAGTTTTAGGAAAATATCCTGTGAACACATTTGATCAAAGTGGAACATAATGTAAAATTAACCTGGTTTTGGTGTTACCTTGGTTACAATATTGTTAGGTGGCTGTGAAGTGTTGGTGGAGGTAAATCCAGCTGTTTACAGATGAATGATGTAAGTCTGAGCTGGTCAGGTGGGACAGTTCAGCTTTTCCAGGTTTTGTGTTTGACATGTCATCTTTCAGATTTAACTTTTACTTTTTATCTTTTGTTTGTAGCGGCTTGAGACAGTTAAAGAGCACTATAAATAATATTCAGAATTGTTAGCAATGTTACTCCATCCATCCATCTTCTCAACCCCCTCATCTGTGTCGGGTTGGTGGGGCTGGTGACTGTCTCCAGCGGTCAAAGGGGTAGAGGTGGCATAAACCCGGACAAATCTATTTGTGTTATTAGTTTTTTAAATACTTATTATTACCTTCAACGACTGGAGGGAGGTTTCAGTCAACAGGGCTGAAGAAGCTCTGCTCAGCTCTCACATGTGACATTGTCACTGTCACACGAATCGGTAGAATTATGAAAAACAGGGATATATCTGATCTGTCAGCTGTATTATTTTACTGATTAACTTCAAACATAAACGTTTTTTTCTTCTGTTTTGCAGAACTGACAAAACAACCTTTATATTTACATTTTTAACAGTAATTATTATTGTCTCTAAGAAAAAGTTTAATAGCAGAAGTTCCCCATTCAATAAAAGCGGTTTTGTGTGTCCTGGGTGTCTGGAGAGAGAATGTGAGCGATTATTATTGTAAATTCTGCTCTGTAAAAAAATGGCCAGCTATAAGTTTGTGACTATGAGCTTGAACACACGTGTTTTGCAGCAGGACAATGCTACAAAGCACAGCAGTGAGTCAAACTTTAGAACTCAAAAAACAAAATAAAGTTTTTGGAGCAGCCTCGTCAAAGTCTGAACTTAAACACCTATTTGCAGTTATTGTAACATCCTTGTGGCAGTTATCTGTGAAGAGTCATTTAAACAATACATTTTTCACAGAGCCTGGTGTGGGTAGCTATTTTTCTTATAAAACTACACTTTGTATTTACTATTATCATTGTCTGATATTAAAACTCGTAAGATCTAAAACAAGTTTGACTAAAAAGCAAAAACTCAAGTACTCTGTAAGGGGGCAAATAGTTTTTATACTGCACTCTGTAGCTGCAAGGATAAACACATAAAGAACAGAGTAACAAGTATTAAAACAGTTGCTGCCAAATCTTTGACTGGGAAATGCATGACTGCTGAATTGGTTCATCTCCAGAGAATAGCTATTCCCCACAGTGATTTGCAACATGTGAGACCCCGCCACAGCTTTTTCTTTTTACTGTGCTCAGTATCAGCCTGACCCATCAGGTTCCAGAGGGTCAGCCATCTCACTGAGATGCTTAATGTGCTGAAGAAACCAGGACCCTGGTGCACAGCCAACGGAGGATGTGCAAACAGTGGTACTCGCAAAGTAAATACTTGCTTTAAAATAACGATCCGGATTCCCGGATATCTTTAGACATTCACTCATCACTGCACAGCTGTAAGTCCAGTAGTTTGAAAATTAGGGTATGGATAAAGAATTAGGTTACTGAAAAGGGAGAGAAAAAAGTTCTATGAACGGATCATACAAGCAATGTATAGCCTAATATACTTTGCTGAATCAACAATAACCTACATTTCAAAATATAGTTTATGGAATACAGTGACTTATTTATTTTTCTCTGTGTTAGAAAATTCCCCAGACCATTATAGGCAGACAGGTTTGTTATAACGCATTTACTAATAGAACAGCAGGACACCTCTGCTCTGACAGTAACTCAAGGGATTCCATGTGAATTCTGATAATCCTGCAGTGAGGTACAATGTGTCACCAGCCCAAGGTGACCTCCACCTTGTTTGGTTGTGTGCGCATATGTGCAGCAGCTCAGGCTGCTGCATTTAAGCTGTTTATGAATAAAATATCAGGCTTTCATATTATTATCAGATTTTAACCTTCTCAGAATTCAAGGATAATTTCACCCTGAGACCGCACACTTTGTGGACGTTCCAGTGTATATCAGGACCACTATCCAGGGCAGTCTTTGTAAACAGAAAGCACTTTGCCATAAAACTGATGCAGAGTGTGCTTTCTCTTTCAATGACGGGTGAGAGGAAAGTCTCCTCACAGAGATGTACTGAAAGTTACTCACATTATATTAAATAAGGAAATAAGTGGATGATGAAAAGAACGACTACAAAGGAATGTACTGGAGGCCACTCAAAAGGTGTAATTAAGACCTTGAAAGAACCCAGTAAATTTATCCCATTAAAAAGTGTTATCTAAGATATACTAACAATAGATAATCTGTTATTTATCCCACGATGGGGAAATTTATAGAATTAAAGCAACAAGCAAGTGCGCACAACACAAACAAAATTGCACAAGGATTTAAAGATATATCATAACAGAACATTATTATTAATATCCAATTGTAATAGTAAAGTAAAAATCACAAAAACACCAAAAGGTCTACCATTCATGATACATCAAGCTGAAATATAAAAAAGTATCAGTATCAGTATTGGCGATACTGACCCTGCGTTTACCTGTGATCGGATCGATTAAAAATTTCCGGTATCGGCTGACTTGCAGCAGGAGTAACAAAGATTCACACCACGACCTGCTCAACTAGAAAGGTATCTGTCCCACCCGTCAATCAGTGGTGCGCTCGATCAGCACCTGGCTAACACAGAGTAGGACTGTGGAACAACATCTCACCAGGGGTCCGTTCTTCATACGTTTCTTAAAACATCCAAGATCAAATGAGACATCCAAGATGATTTCATCCGGCTAATCCTGATCCGGCTAATTGGGTTCTTCCAACACACCTGTTGTTTACGATTAGTATGGCTGGATTGAGTTATCTGAGACAACTGCGCGTTCATGCGTTTGTTTAAAAGGGGACATGTATCGATGGTAGAAACATTGATCAGCAACGCTGCTATTGGCTGTTCAGCATGGCCAAAGAACGCCCACAGTTTTTCTCCCAAGCAGAATAAGAGCTTTTAATGGAAGGTTATGCTGAATTTGAGTCATTAATTAAAACACCTCAAAATCTGTTAAAGCCAGGAGAGAGGGCTGGCAAACAGCAGCAGACAAATTAATGCGTAAATACTGTCCATGGTAGATGTTTCTGTCACTTTCTACAGTATGTATTTTTGCATTTTAATAATTTCATATTTACTTTGTTCTTTTATGTCAGAGCGTCCACAGGACCCACTAGAATATGGGGACAAGTGAAAGTGAAATACAAGAATATTCTACGAAATGGTAGCCTTTAATTTACTTTATTTTAAAAAGGCACTTGTATGTCAAGAGATCCAATATCGGTGTCATTCCTTAGACACTGGAAGTAAAGAACGCGTGCAAACTGTGAATTTTAACAAAAAAAAATCTTTATTCTTTATTAAGTTCTTCCTTTTGCAAGTCATACACAGTTTACATGGTAAAACTGTATTGCTCCGTGTCTAAATAATCCATCCATAGTTTTTTCTAATACAATATACGGCTCGACAGGAAGCAAGCCTTTCAAAGTAAACTAAACTTCACAATAAAATGGCCTGAACAAATCTTCTTACTGAATGATAAAAATAAAAAGCAAACCATCATACAAATAACTTAAATATTTTCTATTTATGGATCTAACATCACTTTTTCCTCTTTTTAAAAACCACTGTTAAATGTTGTGTTTGTCTGTTTATAACAGCCACCAAGAAAAATCTCTCTACAATTACACTGTCGCGCTGCGCTAAAGAATCCCGTCTATTGCGCAATACGCGATTCATTCGAAAAACTCTGCAAATTATCCTTGCACCTTCCGCAACAGGTTGCTGTCGTAAAAATGGACGACATGGCTACGACAGACTTCCCTATCTCCTCCGCTTATAAAGCTGCAATCTAATCCTGTTTACATGAAATAAGCCTGCTCGCGAGCAGGCTTAAGCTGGCGCACATGTTGCTATGACAGCAAGTCCAAGATGACTTTCAAAGAACCAAACTATCCAAGATCATGCCAAATCGTCAACAATCAAACAATTATTATTTTGTTTACAGTTCAGCTTGGATTTTATTTTCCATGCAGCATGGATTCGAGTGCGCTGACCAGATGCAGTGTGCAATAGTGCATACATGCAACTTTAAGAGAAAAGTGGTGCCAAAGGAGTATCATGATCTTAAAGAGGTTTTCAACAAGCACAGAGCCACTTATCTACTTCCACATTGACAATATGACTGTTGTACTGATCTGCTTCAATTTAATTCACTTCAATTCAATACAATTTTATTTATATAGCGCCAATTCATGAAGCAAGTCATCTCAAGGCACTTCACAAAGTCAAATTCAATCAGATTATACAGACTGGTCAAAAATGTCCTATATAAGGGAACCCAGTTGCTTTTCCCGACAAGCAGCATTCTCTCCTGGAGAAGCGTAGAGCCACAGGGAGAGTCATCTGCATTGTCCATGGCTTTGCAGCAATCCCTCATACTGAGCAAGCATGAAGCGACAGTGGAAAGAAAAACTCTCCATTAACAGGAAGGAAAACCTCCAGCAGAACCGGGCTCAGTATGAACGGTCATCTGCCTCGACCGACAGGGGTTACAGAAGACAGAGCAGAGACACAACAAGAGAGACAAAAAAGCACAGAAGCACACATTGATCCAGTAATCTGTTCTACATTAGATGGTAGTAGCGGGTGAGCCGTCTTCCCTGGATGATGTCACAGTTAACAGAACGGCAGACCAGGTGTACATACTATGAAGAAAAAGAGAGAGAGAACAAAAAGTTAAAAGGTGAAATGACAACAAGCAATGCAAAACTGGAGAACAGTAGAACTCAGTAGAGTGATGAAAGTAGACCTTGACGTCCTCCAGTAGCCTAAGCCTATAGCAGCATTACTATAGAGGTAGCTCAGGGTTACATAAGCCACTCTAACTATAAGCTTTGTCAAAAAGGAAAGTTTTAAGATTAGTCTTAAAAGTAGACAGGGTGTCTGCCTCTCAGACCAAAACTGGGAGTTGGTCCCACAAGAGAGGAGCCTGATAGCTAAAGGATCTGCCTCCCATTCTACTTTTAGAGACTCTAGGAACCACCAGCAGACCTGCAGTCTGAGAGCGAAGTGCTCTGTTAGGAACATACGGGGTAATCAGAGCTCTGATATATGATGGAGCTTGATTATTAAGGGCTTTATACGTTAGAAGAAGAATTTTAAATTCTATTGTTGATTTAACAGGAAGCCAATGAAGGGAAGCTAAAATTGGAGAAATATGATTCCTCTTGTTGATTTTCATCAGAACTCTTGCTGCAGCATTTCCAGGTTCAATGGGGGTTGACTGTAACGCTCGCAGCTCCCGAGACTGTGGCAATGAAAAAATATCTAGAGGACTTTGAGAGCAGGCATCATTCATAATTCTCCAGCAGGTGTTCAGTTTTTCTTCATAGGTAAGAAGGATGGGTCCCTCTGTCCATGTATTGATTACCGTGGGCTTAACTCCATAACAGTCAAAAATCGTTACCCTCTACTTATCATGGACACTACATTCGACCTTATTCAGGGAGGTAGGATTTTTACCAAGCTGGATCTAGGGAAATCTTATCGCCTTGTGCGCATCAGATAAGGGGATGAATGGAAAACAGCTTTCAATACCCTAATGAGTCATTATGAGTATTTTGTTATGCCTTTAGGGCTTACTAATACTCCTGAAGTTTTCCAAGCACTCGTGAACAACGTTCTCAGAGACATGAGAGATGGGGAATGATCGGATTGTACAGTTTATTATTCTACTCAGTATTATTCATGAAGATAAAAACAGTCTATTCTGGAAAAAGTTCCATGGGGGGAACTTTTTCCCCCCATGGAACTTTTTAAAAAATTTTAAAAATAATGTAATCTTTATCTGGGAGGGATGAAGCACCCTCCAAATGTAATAAACTCCCAAACCTTTACAAAATTCTTTAATTGTTTCACTTTTCTTGCTGCGTGTAAGATTGGGAGATGTATCGATATTCGAGTTAGGCAAGCAATTCAAGGCATCACATAAGTATGAAGAGAAAAATGTTGCCAAGTCTGAAATAAGCTGTGGGATAAAGGAGACATGTATTGTTGGTGCTTATACACATCCAAAAACTACATATAACCAGACTGGAGACGTAATGTCCCCCATTTGTGATGTTGGTTTTAAGCTGGTGACCCAGATGCACGGAACACTCTCAGGAGAAGGGAGAACGTTTAACGGTTGAATTTGAATATTGAATGAACTGGTCTGGATCCACAGGAACGGGTCCGGGCCAAACAGGAACCTACTGGAGAGAAGGAGCAAAGGTGAGTAATGGGGCAACCAATAAGAAGCAGCAAGTTACTCACAGTAGGCTTACTGTTTGTGGAAGTTTGAGTGCTGGGGAGGAGCGAGCCAAGTCCAGGGTGTGAGCTTGAGATCTCAGGCGGAACCAGAGGGCAGATAGGTTCTGATTCAGGAGAGGTTTTACTGACAAACGTGGAACTGCATTTAAGGAAGGTTGTTGTCAGTAAACTGCAGGTGAGGAGCCACATGAGTCTTTTGGAGAACTCCCAAACTTCCTCCAGGAAGAAACCCTGAAGAAAGAACATGGAGAGCAGGTTAGAATACTGAGACAACTTGGCATAGCATGAACCATGTGAATGATTCAGGGCCAGAGGTACCACAGAAGAGAACACGACTGGCAGCCAGCTCCTTAAGTAGTGCAGCTGATGATCATGCTGAACAGGGGAGTGGGGAGACCAGCACCAACAGCTGCTCTACTCTGCCCCTAGAGACCACCTAAAAGAAAACAGCACAATATGTGGACTCTAAAAATTAAACATTGTCCATATTTTTATCCATAGTGCATTCAATTAACATTGGCTTTGCGTTTCCAGCTTGAGAACAGAAGCTTCTTCAGTTTGACTCGGAGCTAGCTTTTCTCCTCTGGAGAGGTGAGTAACAGCATGAAATGAAATGCTTGCTTTTGCTGGTGTTACAGTTCTGTTAGACTTACTGTGTTGATTCAGTTCAATGTAATGCTACAATTGTGGCACGTGGCTTAATTGTTGGAGTTTGACCAGCAATGGAACAGGCATTACTGTTATGTGAAGCAAGTAGCTGGTAGCCATGCTAACACAGTTAGCGTTGTTTAATGCAGCCCAGGGGCTTGTGTGCTGCCCACCGTGATCCTCACATACATTCAAGGCATTCTTTGTTTGACAAAAAAGTTAAAATTGAAACAAATAACTGGTTTGGTGCTTAGTTTCTCAGGTAGCGAGAGGTGTGGGTTGCCACACATCCTGTTTGGTCTAGAGACCGTGCTCACCGGCCCACCTAGTGGTGAAATTTCCCTTATTGTCCCGATTAACTGCAATGAGACAGAAAACAAGACACATTTTTTTTACCCATTTTGTTGGGATGAGACAGCCTGAAATTTTTTTTATTCTTCAAAGGGAGGTGCAACAGAAAACATTTGAGAACCACTGAACTAAACTATTTTATGCCAAATAATTAATAACCCCTTTTAAGGTACGTTTGCTGCTATTGTCTGAATAAAATGTGTGATTCACAAAGAGGCAAGCACAAATGTTTCAAGATGGCTTTTTTTTCTTTTTGATTCCATTCATTTTCAGCAATCAAAAGCTGCAGCAGAAAAAAATAAAATAAAAATTAAGCAAGAAAACATTTATTTTAAGCTCAGTGGTCAAGATAAGTGAATTCAATATAGCATTTTGAAAGACACAATGTGTGCTTACTTGAAGGATACTTCCAATGCAGTCTGGGAGATCTGTTTTTATAGTTATGCTTAATCTGGATGGATATCTAGTAGGTTTTCATTGTTGCATGATTTATGGCTACCATGGATAAAAAAATGTCTCATAAGAATAGAAAAGCAGTGATGTTTGTGCACCAGAGAGAAAATGTCATTGTCTCTGTCACACTTGGCAGACTTAAGTACATCTGTGCGTTTTGCACTTCCTCGATAGAGTGTCGACATTGACTGAGTCAGAGTGGAGGTAAAACCTCCCTCATAAGCCAGTCTGACACTTCTATTGAGGAGCTGCCAGGCACCCCGGGGCTCGCTCTAAACCTTATCCCTTTTACTGCACTGTCAGGCTGCTCTTGCAGCCTGTACTCAAATTACCTTCCTTGCTCTGCATACACCATACCCGCTCACATTAAATCTGCAGCACTCGTCAGCCTGCGTAATAAAGCCACAGATTTTAATATCAATGCATGTGATTAGGCTGTGGTGAAAAGGCTCTCGTACTGTTCCTCTTTTTGGGAATACTGTCTGTGTGTATGTATGAGTGTGGCAGCTTGTGCAAATTTAGGAGGTTTAAGAACCTCAGCTGCTAAATCCATGATAAAATGCAGAATTCAGCAGAGTGTGAACATGGAGAAATTCAAAAGTAAAATACAGATTGAGAGGGAAGCAAAATATGATGCCATAGAGCTCTAAATACCCAGATGCTGGTCTGGGGGTGACTGAGTGCTAAATTCTGATTAAATTTATGCAGTAGTCCATGTACAGCAAAAAAGGCCCAATTGTTTTCAAAGCTTTAGCTTTATTTCATTTGATCTTTTTCAAAGATCAAATGAAATAAAATTAAAGAAATCAATAAAGATGAGATATTACAGGTATAATAATAATAATAATATTTAATAATAATAATAATAATAATAATAATAATAATCAGTATAATAATACATTTTACTCAGAGGTTCTCTGATGACCCTCCTATAGTCAGTTCTCTGTTATGTCACAAATAAAAGCCAATGCGTCACTTTATAAAAATGAGATGAGCCAGACAGGAGGTCAGACGCAGGACGTGTAGAGCGGATCCGGTATCATTTTGGTCTGTGAGGCAGACACCCTGTCTACTTTTAAGACTAATCTTAAAACTTTCGACAAAGCGTATAGTTAGAGTGGCTCATGTTACCCTGAGCTACCTTTATAGTTGTGATAGGCTTAGGCTACTGGAGGACATCAGGGCCTATTTTTCTCACTCTACTGAGGTCTACTGTTCTCCAGTTTTGCATTGCTTGTCGTCATTTCAGCTTTTAACTTTTTGTTCTCTCTGGCGTTCTGTTAGCTGTGACCTCATCCAGGGAAGACAGATCATCTGCTATTACCATCTAATGTAGAACAGATTACTGGATCAATGTGTGCTTCTGTGCTTTTTTGTCTCTCTTGTTGTGTCTCTGCTCTGTCTTCAGTAACCCCCAGTCGGTCGAGGCAGATGACCGTTCATACTGAGCCCGGTTCTGCCGGAGGTTTTTCTTCCCGTTAATGGGTGTTTTTTCTTTCCACTGTCGCTTCATGCTTGCTCAGTATGAGGGATTGTACCAAAGCCATGTACAATGCAGACCACTCTCCCTGTGGCTCTACGCTTCCCCAGGAGTGAATGCTGCTTGTCGGGACTTTGATGCAATCAAAGTCTGCAGGATAAAAACTGTCTCTGAATTAATTTGTAGACTGGCGCCAGCCCAACCGTCTCAGGTTAAATGCAGGGAAAACAACAGTGTTGTAGTCAAGTCACTATGCCTCGAGTCCGAGTCCAGGTTCGAGTCACCAGTGTTCAAGTCCGAGTCAAGTCCAAGTCATTAAAAAAAATATCCGAGTCAAGTCCGAGTCGAGTCACTATTGACGTGTGATGTATGACATGAAGCAGTAACATTCCATTGCACCAATAACTCTTTCGCTGTAGTTACCCTTGGTTTTACTCGGTAAAACTACTGCTTTTTCCAAGTCTAAGACGTCTCCTAACCATGGTTTTTAAACATTGTTGTTATGGAACGCGCAACAGCGACTCGAGGTACGCTGATAGGCCGCATATGAAGGATGTTAAAGCCGCAAGCGGCGTCGATCGGCCCTCGCAGCCAAGCGCACTCCGGCCTATTGGCCACCGCCACGGTGCCGGCTGGCGGGCGGGGTTCGCGCACCGCCGCAGATGCTGTCACGCATTTTCCTCGCCCGTCCACCGGGCGATTCCCACAAACGCGTTCGACAGCGTTCCACCATTACTCACAACAAATCTGGTGTGGATCGGTCGATGCAGCGAGGAGATACAGCCGTTGGATAATGATAATGCATTTCGCCACCGGATCGGACTAAATTGTTCGGCGGGCCTGAAAATTTATACCGATTCCTGGACGGTGACTACAAACAGAAAAAAAAAAACGGCCGATGACGCTATGAACGCTGAGCAGGAGAAAAACAACGACTTACCTTTCTATCAACTCGGCCCGTTTCCCAGTCTTCACGAGCCCTCGACACTCAAGCCATCGTTTGAGCTGACCGTTGGTATGTTGTTCCACAGTTCTACCAGTAAAACGGGCGCCTGGACATCCTCTTGTGAAAGTTTAACAGCTGTAAAGTCGGTCATATCCTTGTATCTGTTGCATGTGTAATGGCTGGTTGCAACGTGCGCTCTCACACTGTTTGCCCAACCTTAGCGGCAAGGGGCGTTGCTCATGAGATGGTGACGTCACGTGCGCGGTACGCCATTTAGATATTAAAATCATACACCAAATAATATTCTAATGACATATTAAAATTATAGCCTAGTGATATAAAAAAAGTCGAGTCTTTTTCTCAATTTCCGAGTCAGAATGATCTGAATGTAGGAGTCCGAGTCCAAGTTCGAGTCATCAGTGCTCAAGTCCAAGTCAAGTCACGAGTCTCTAAATTTAGCCAATGACTCGGACTCGAGTTCGAGTCTCGGACTCGAGTACTACAACACTGGAACACAAAGGAGAAGGTGGTGCACTTTCTCAGGTGTCCCACCTAATTGATACCAGTTACCATCCAGGGAACTGATGTTGAGATAGTGGACTCTTATAAGTACCGGTGTGACTGGAGTCTCAACAGTTATTAATTTATTAAAAACAGTTTTTCATTATGGCTCTGCATCACTGCTGTCACACTTTGGGTCCATGTCAATGCCAACTTTTGACAGGATGAGAATGGGAAGTAAACTTGAGTCAGCTGCTATCAGAAGATCACTGGTTATCTTTATAGGAGCGGTTCCAGTATTCTCTTGCAGATGGAAACTGCACAAACATAAACATTAACTAGAAAAATTTGCATTTCCTGCGAAAATGCACTGTGAATGCAGATTGCTGAATGATTGAGCAAAAGATGCAGAAGATCTTTGAAGAAGAGAAAAAATAGCTGAAAAGCATTGAAGAAGTTGAAAAAGTGTTAGAAGTTGAAAAAGTTGAAGAATTTGAAAGAGTTAAAGAATTTGAACATCAAAGAACAATAGCTGAATGATTAGAAGAAGAAAAAACTGAGGGAAAGGCACCAAACATTTCCTAACTCATTCTAAACACTGAATCGTTTAACAAAGCAGAAGTAGAATTTCAAACTTTAATATACTGTAGCCATATGTGGGCCTGCATTTCTAGGGAGTATAAGGGGTTTCGCCCCCATTGAAAAGCATTGGATGTTTGACACCTCCTAACTTGGAGATGCTTTACGTGACGAGGCCAAAACTTATTGTGGAGCATTCTGTATAAAGGAGGTACAGACTCTGTAAAGCAGAAGTTTGTACTAGCTTCCTAGAGCTACTTCCGATTAGCAACATGCTAACCGTTAGCCACTAACATGGTTGTGTTCAGTATCCCCGGGTGATTGTACTCTGTCAGTTTGGTCCAAATCCTGTACTGGGAAGTGCCTCAAAGAGGGGTGCCAATACTTAATGTCGGCAAACGTCACCAAAGTTCATGGGTCAGATTGGCCTCCTTTAGCAACTCAGCCTCACCACATCTGGGCCCAGAACTCAATATTTGACCAAAATGGTCAGTAGCGCCATTTCCCACAGTTGGGTGGTGCTGTATTGGCCAATTGGGTCGTGTCTGGGCATCATGCCAGGTCCTGTTGGAAGCAAAGGCCCAATAGGAAAGCTTGTCAAATCCAAAATGGGATAGAAAAATGACACATAGCTGAAAGTCACTTGAAAATTTTACAATGTCAAGAGGAAGTGACTGTGCGAATTTCAGATTCCTACATTAATCACAGCAACTGCGGTGAGCGTCGAAAGTTGCCATTATATCTCAATTGATCCTCTCCCTCTGGCCCTCAGAGTTCCGTCGTCATGGTAACTCACTGACACACCTGCAGCGGCCAGTCTACCCAAGTGCAGAGACTTTGCTCACAATAAGTCCCATTGGATTATAATGGAGAACTTTGCCCCGAACAACGCTTCATATCTCCTGATCCCTAAATGGTAGAGACGTAATTTTTTCTGCGTTTAGTTCGTAACGGATAGGGGAAGAAGAAAAGCTATCGGTTTTTGCTGGAAATATTTTAATAAAGGCGTAAAAAATTATGATCTAAAGGACATTTTTAAGAAATTTCCAAAATCCTCTAAAAACGGTCCCGAACAAATCGCTCTAGCTGAAAAAGTATAAGAGATATCAAATTAATTCTTTCACTGTGAGTATCAGCAGGCTTTTGAGGACTATGTTGCTCATTTTTATGTTTGTACAAAAATCTGTGTAGGCACAGCGACGATGTAAAAAAGTGGATCATGTGGAACAATGCAGCTCTAAAGCATTTTCAGGATTTTGCACATTCGCTACTCCCGAACAAATTGTTCCTGCGGAAAAACCGTAACAGTTATCCACAAAATTCCTTTTTTGTGAGTGCCAGAAGGGTCGGGACATTCATATGTGAAAGTCTCATGCCTGTACATCAAACGGTTTAGGAGTAGCGACGATGCGAAAACGTGTGATGTTTTGGATTTTCAGACGTCATTTTTCAAAACCGCTCCATAGGAAATGAATGGGGGAGGTTTCGGGTTTGTGTCGCTCTGAGGTGATTTGCGAAAAATCTATAAATGCTACACCAATGACGGTTACATTTCCCGAATCCTGACAAAAATTCCTACGTTTTGATGTATAATTTATGTGGATAGGTTGAAAATTGAGCGAGTGAGAAGAAGTTGTTCGGAGAAGAAGAATTTGTTGAATTTCTAGAGTGCGCACTCTATAACTGCCTCCTTGACGACCATAGCAACGCATGTTATTTGCTGAATTTCTTGAAAAGCCAAAATTATTTTAAGGAGGTACTATATGAAAATGGTAAAAGATATGAAAAAGCTGAAATAGACCATAATAGCTGAAAGATATCACTACATTTTAAAAGTTGAATGACGTTTCTAGCTGAAAGTAGGCTGAAGCAGTAAGCTGTCAAAAAGCAGCTGAAATGAGCGGAATTTTAGTGAATTACATTCATTTCCAATGGGAGAAAAAAAGCTGAAAATTCGCAGAAAAAGCTGAATATTTTAAAAAGTTGAAGAGTTAAAAGTACAAAAAGACATAGCCATCCATTCCAGAAGAAGCTGAATAGTTTAAAAGAATTTGAGTTTAAGAGCAGCTCTCTGGGGTGCGCACATGTACAGTGACTTGCCAAAGTATACATACCCCTTGAACCTTTCCACATATTGTCACATTACAACCACAAACATACAAATATTTTATTGGAATTTTATGTGAAAGACTAAAACAAAGTGGAGCAGCAAGAAAGTTATACATGATTTATTTTGTTTTAACAATAAAAAAAACTGAAAAGGACATTGTGCAAAAGTATTCAGCCCATCGAGTCAATACTTTGTGGAACCACCTTTTCCTGCTATTCCGGCTGCAAGTCTTTTAGGGTATGTCTCTACCAGCTTTGCATATCTACTGACTCAAATTTTTGCCCTTTCTACTTTGCTGAACAGTTCAAGCTCAGTCACATTTGTGAACAGCAGTTTTCAGATCCTGACACAGATCCTCGATTGGGTTTTGGTCTGGACTTGGCCGTGGAACTCTGAAGTTCACAGAGTCACCGTTGGCCTCTTGGATTCATCTTTGATCAGTACTCTCCTTTATTCGGTCTGTAAGCCTAGGTGGTCAAGCCTTGCCTTGGTAGATGTACAGTTGTGTCATTTACGGATGATGGATGATCTAATAGGGCTCTATTAGATGTTCAAAACTTGGGAATTTTTTTATAGCCTAAGCCTGTTTTAAACCGCTCCACACTTTTATCCCTGACCTGTCTGGTGTGTTTTTTGGACTTCATGATGCAGCTTAAGCGAAAATTCAGTCTGAAGAAACTCTATTGCCTACCTCCATCAATCAGGGACTCATCCGCCTCCGACGCAAGGCAATCAGCTTTGAACTGCTCCTCCTCAAAGCCAATCAGCATCCTGGGTTCATCTTAAAAAGAACTCCACATCCTCGTCTCGGCCTTCTCCTCAGCGAGCAAGCGGTGGCGTGCCGCGTCCGGTTTGGACTCTGTCGACCGGTTTCAACCCACCTCCATCCCCTTCTCCACCATCGTAGCAGCTCTGCCTGGCTTTCCTACGGTCCTCCTTCAACCTCGTCCCTATCAGAGTGTAATTCCTCCTGGACTCTTATGGAATTCTCAGTCACTCCTTAAAACGGTCCGGCAGAAGACCGCCATGTTGAGCCTGGTTCTGCCAGAGGTTTCTTCCCAAAGGGGAGTTTTTCCTCTCCACAGTCGCTTCATGCTTGCTCATCATGGACAGTTCATGCAAACCTGTGTTTATCAAGTTGGACATCTAGCTCAAACAGATCATCATATGGACTGAACAAACTTTGCTTATCTCCACTCCACCACCAGTTTCAGACCTGAGGGGAAATATCCCTATTCTCATACGCCTGCTAATGCATATTCAAATATAATTCAGCGTGAATTTTTCCTGCCGAGGTCTGAGCGCCAAACTCTTAAAATATTGTATCAATAAAATTCTTCTAATTGCCTTTTCTTTCTGTGTGAGTTTTTCAGATTGAAATGCTTTTTGCTCCCCAATGTTTTCTTCACCAACCACTGAGGCCGTCACAGAGCAGCTGTATTTGTACTGTGATTGTATTACACACACATAACCTCTATTCAGTCATTAGCAATCAACAGGCACCTTCAGAAGGCATTTAGTTGTACTTTAGAAAGGGCTGCTCAATCCTTTTGCACACCGCACTTTTCAGTTTTTATTTCTTAAAAAAAACTTATAATAATAATCATGTCATGATTTGGAGGTGTTTGGTTATGGTTTTGACTTAGATTCATGTTTTTCTTCTCATTTATTTATGTTCTTCAGGTCTTCTCATATAGAGTTAGTAGTTTTGCTGTGTGGGTTTTGCCATATAATTCACTCCATGTTTTAGATTTGTTAGATGTTTTTCTTCTTTTTGCCTTCTTGTTGTTTCTTGCATTCATTTTTTCTTAAAGTCTTGCATTTGTGTTTTCAGTCATTATGTCCTTGTATATCTATTCAGCTTCATTCATCTTATTTTCAGTTTGTCAGCCCCAACCAATTAAGCTTATTTAGTTCACATGTTGCATTGCCATCACAGTCATGCTTGCCACTTGTTTCCTTTGCTCTTTATACTCCAATTTTTCAGTAACTCCCTGCTGTATTATACTGTTTGCTTCAACGAGTCTGTTTTGTCCATGTCACACCAAGCCAAGCCAATTTGTATTCATGCTGGTTTTTGTTTCACTGCTGTCATCAGTAAGTTTTTGCATTGGATTTTTCAATTCACCTTGCTGCTTCTGCCTGCCTATCTGCACCTGGGTCCATCTATAGAATCGTTCCTGACAAATCATGTATAATTTTCTTTCTACTTTACAATTGTATACCACTCTATGTTGGTCTTTCACATAAAATGTCAATAAAATATATTTATGTTTGTGGTTGTAATGTGACAAAATGTGGAAATGTTCAGACACTGTATATTTATGCATGAAGGAGAGAAGATGCAGCAAAATACTTCTGTCTTCTGAGTGTTATAAAGGCAGTTCTACTCTGCCAGTACATGAACTGTACACGAACACGAGACGCTACTTGTTGTTTCTGTCTCTAAGATTTTAGCTGCAGATTCTGGAAGCCAGAATTGAAGCCATCGATATCTTTGTTTCCATCCAATTGTCATGGGAATTTTAAGCAAACTTAAAATGTCCAAAAAAAAATTGTCTGTGGTTCCCACTTTCCACAAGTGATCAAGTATTTTTTTATGTCTTCCACATGTTCCACATGTGATCATGTATCTCTCACATGTACATTACATATGATCAGATTATTTTCCATGTAAAGATCATATGATTGCGCTCAATGTGTCATACAAATGTGTCAAAACATGAAAGTATTTGGTGCATCCATTACCAGGTAAACTTTATACCAAAAAGGTACATAAAGTCTGTGTTTAAGCATCCAATAATATACTTTATTGATATAAATTATTTTGATACAAATTAGGTACATTTAAGTGAATAAAGAATTCAATAAGGAATAAGGAATTGGATTGAATGAAAAGTAAACACCAATCTGCAATTTCATCCAGTTTTTTACTTTTACATTATTTGTTTTTACATTTAACTCATAGAAAATGATAGACTTACAAAATGATTGAGCAGATCCATGAACATTAGTCCCGCTCCAAATTGTTTGGCAATACATAAAGTATACAGCTATCATTGCTTTTTATGTACACAACTTAATTTTTCAAACAACTGACTTATTTTCACAACAGTAAAATCAGTAAATTTACATGTGATGAATATTATAGGTTTGATCTTTTGTCTAGAATAACCACAGTACATAAAAACTAGATTTTGAAACATCTTTTTACAAGATAACTGCATGTCTTGAGCCATCAGGACAATAATTGTTTTACAAAACTGACTATTTGACGATTCCCATCAGACATTCTCACATGACTGTTATTCCACCAACGTTTTCTGCTGTAATTAACACCCATAAACATTTCAGGGTTTCCTATTGCCTTGTGGTAAAACACAGCCTGTATACCTCGTTTCTCTATGACTTTCCCTCCAGTTTTTTTTTTAATGTTAGTATCGCTATCTTGATCTTCAGACGTTTAGTGTCAGAGCTTTTAAGGGAAACTGCTGATAGATCTCATGGGTAGCCATCTTTGATGTGACTGATGTCGTCATGGTGACTTGAAGGATGCAGTGACATCTAACCAACCAATAGGTAGAAGTTGAAGCCTGGAGATGCCGTCCCTCCACATTTGCATGAGGCAGAAATGCATACAGAAATGTTGAAATGAATGAATGAAAGCAGGAATGAATGAATAAAAGAATGGAGGAATAAATCAATTAATTAATGAACGAATGGATACAAAAATTAATGAATGCACAAATTAATAAATATATAAAGAAATTGTTAAATAAACTATCCAATTAATCATACTTATTGAGCATTAATTTATTTTTAATTATGCCAGCTAGGCCTGCCATAAAATATATATTTTCATCAGAACTCTTGCTGCAGCATTTTGGATCAACTGAAGGATTATAATGAATTCCTGATAGTAAAGAATTACAATATTCCAGCCTTAAACAAACAAATGCATGATCTAGTTTTTCAATGTCACTTCTGGAAGGAGTATTTATATTTTTGGCAATATCACAGAGGTGAAAAAAAATTATTCTGGAATGTTGGATTTAAAAGACATGTCCTGGTAAAAAAAAACACCAAAGTTTTTTTATTTTTTATTTTATTACCAGAGGCCAATTTAATGGCATCCAGATTAGGTGATTAACTAAGCAGTTTACTTTTTAAAGGCTCTGTTCCAAAGATGACAACATCTGTTTTGTCTTGTCAGAAAACTTGAGTTCATCTAGGTTTTTATCTCAACAAAACCTCCCTGCATTCTACGTAACTGACTGGATTCATCAGGATTTATGAATAAATATAGCCAAGTATCCTCAGCATAACAGTGGAAATTAATCCCATACTGTCTGATAATTTACCAATTGGAACCATATTTACAGTAAAAAGAATTTGCCCAAGCACCGCATCCTGTCGTACTCCACACGTGACCCTGGAGTTTGAAGAAGATTTTTCATTTTCATGAACAAACTGGATTTTGTCAGACAAATAAAACCTAACAGGTAAAGTACTGACACAAGTCCATTATCTGAAGCCATGAAAATATTATTAGTGACTTTCATCCGAGCTGTTTCAGTGCTAAAATGAGCCCTGAAACCTGACAGGTTTCAGGTCTTGTTTGCAAACAAGTGTCTTTATAGTGCCTGAATTCTCCATGAGGTAGTTACAGAAATGATTAATATGTTCCATTCTCATGTTTCACACATAACCATCCTGGAGTACCCACTTCTATTTTCTACATAATTATTCATTACATTCTGTGTAAACAACTACTCAATGGAAATAGGAGGATGGATTTGATGTATGTATAAACTGCTTTCAGTTTTTTTGATATTGGAGATGTTTTAACAAAGAAAAAGTCTGCTTTGGTGTTCACTACTCTCTTTAGCGTCAGTCTCCAGGACTGATGACTTATCTGGATTCACAGTAAATGAAGGAACCAAGAGGATTATCTATTGCAAGTAAGAAAGCAACTGCTTTTTTCATGTACTAGTACATATCTAATATCCAACAGATGTAATTTTCAGGTTTAAAGAGAACCATATTATTACTTTTTGTTTCTGCTAGTTACATCTTTAGAAACAAAAGAGGATGTATTTGGCGTGCACCTGTTTCGAGGAAGTGTGATCTGTTGCTTATCAGTTTTTGGTTGCAAAGTAGACTTTATTTTAAGGTGCAAAAATGGAAATACCCTTTCTATTTCACAAAGGTTGCAACTTTTTAATTATTTTCCTCTTACATGCTCAAAACTAACTGTCCTTTGGGAGACATGTTTAGGAAAAGAACACAGAAAAAGCATCTAGTGTTAGAAAATGTTTCCTATTTCAATGTAAAAAGAACAAACATAGTTCAAGACATGTAATGAGGAATTTACTTAAGATACACTTAAGTAGATACTTTGTATGTTTTTGCACATTTTAAAATTCAAACACACACATAGCTTTTGTTTTCCTTTAAGAACCTAATTGAAGGTGTTCTTTATAGAGGCAAACGGAGGCTTCATCAATAAAGACTTGTTATGGATGTCAATCTTGTTTATTGCAACAGAAATGCACATCTTATCATCAGCGGGTTCTGCCTTGTGTCTCTGTGATTAGTTGTGCCTTAACTAGGTAATTTATGTATGAGGGCACTTATTATGACCCAAGTCTTTTACCACAGATTGCTATGCCACATCTCATTTATTGTGAGCGGCTGGTGGAGGCCCCCAGAGCCACTATTCCATAGACTGAGAAAACAGTGCTCAAAACACAAATATTGCTTCGCCCAAACAAATAAAGCTTTAATGAAGTGTGTTAGAGGAAAAAAAACAATGTGGTGGTAACAATAAGTGACATTTGCTCCTGTAACCTCTTTCCATCTGTGTGAGTATATGAAGCCATAATGAAAAACTCAATTTCAATTTAAGATCCATTTCTGATTTCACCACTGGCTTTGAGCAAGTTGTGAGGAATTAAGTTGTTGCAACATAAACGATGTTAGACAGAGGCTTTTAGCCATGCAAATAAGGTTTGTTAATGGTTTGGAAAAAGGCATTCTAGGGAATAGGTTATAACTTAAAAGCAACCTGATGGCTAAAGATTTGGTGGAACATTTTTAAGAGTCAAAGAGAGAACGTCTATTCGTCAATCCAACCATTTTCTATAAGCACTTATTTGTGCAGGGTTGCGGGGGGCTGGTCGCTGTCTTCAATGGTCAATGAGTGAGAGGCAGAGTACACTCTAGACAGGTCAAAAGAAAACGTGTAGGAGACAAGTGGTATTAATGTTACTTTATGCAACAGAAAACTAAAGAATTCAAGAAAGCCGCCTAGTTGTACCAGGAAAAGGAACTGGTACAATTGTGGGTGTGAGCTATGGAAACCCTTTTTATGGAAGCCCATTTCTGCCACTGTGATAAAAGAAAAGTTTTATCTCATAATTATGAGATAGCCACACCATAATTATGAGATACTATCTCAAATTTATAAGATAGTATCTCATAATTATGACTTATCTATTTCATAATTATGACAAATTATCTCATAAGTTTGAGATAGTATCTCAAACTTATGAGATAGCTAAGTCATAATTGCTGTAATTGTCATATTCTGGGTTTTGTTTTGTTTTATGTGTGTTATTTTATTAGTCAGTATACTTTTCTGTCTTGGGTTCTGTCTTGTTTGATTTGTATTATAGCTTGTGTATTTTAGTTTTCCCTGGCATATTATTTAGTCTTGGTGTTTTTTTATGTTCTTAATCCTGTCTTAGTAGTAGTTCTGGTTCTCTATTTACCTTATTTAGATTCTGTTCCCTTCCACTAGTCCTGTCAGCTCCCTCAGTCACTCCCCCGTCCTTGATCACTTCCACCTGTTCTGATTAATTAGTTGTTCACTCTGCTCACCTGTTCCTCTGCCTATTTATACCTGCCTCAGTTCTCTGCTCCCTGCCAGAACGTCACACATGTTTTATTTCTCATTTCACCAATCCACTGGTAAGAACCATCCTGCTTTTTTGTATCTGCCTGTGCATCTGGTTGTCTGATCTGTTTTTGAGTCTGCCCCAGTTTTTGTTTTTACCTTGGATGTCTGCTCTGTACCTTTTGTGGATTGTTTTTTGTAGTGATGGTGAGATGAAGCCTCATGAGGCATTGAACCACTTGAGCCAACTGGTTCGAGAAAGGGTTCATTTCTTGACGCTTCATGTGCACACGACACCACCTACTGGTGAGGTGTATAATCACAGCCAGCTGTATCTTAACATGTGTGATGCATTGATTTTTTGTCTATTATGGCTCTTGGAAATGACTTCACAAAAGGTGTAGGACGAACTCATTTGTCTACATAAATTATGTATACACATATGTGTATAATAAAATATTGTTTGAATGTATGCTATGTGTGTAATTATTCCCAAAATAGTAGTGTCATGTGATATGGCATGTTGTGTAATAATGTTTTTCCGTGACTCTAGAAAAATGGCATGGGCTTAATCAGGCAGAGGACAGTGAAAGTGCTTGTGGAACTAGGGAGGGGGTAGTGAATAGGCTAATGCTTGTGTAACTTGGATGATTTCATGCATTATTATTGAGAAACAACAATTTCTCCACAGTTTTTGGTTTCAAACAATATCTCTTTTTTGACACTACTTCTCCAGCCTTTGAAAAGACACACTCAAATGGCACAGATGATGCTGGGGTGCATAAATAAATAAGTGCAAGTTTGTACAGATTGGGGTACAGTGACCAATGATTAGCCCAGTACTCCAGGGGGTTCTCCAGCCTGCTTATGTTTGCCTCTGTCCTGAATCAACGTCATCCACAATAGTGAAAGGCTGGGTATCCTTCACTATCATGGAGACTAGAGCTTCATCCAGCTCTTGTTTTCTGGTGGCTGGTTAAAAGGCAATAAATACAGTGTCTGTTACCTGTCTTTATTTGCACAACAAGCAAACATCAGCATGCAAAAAATGTGATAGTGTGTTTGTAAAATAGTAATGCGCCAGTCATCGGCGCGGTCACTGGCGGAGGTGGGGGGGGGGGGGGGGGGGGGTAGGCGTCGGTGAAGTCACTTCTCGCTTCAAAGTATCCATGTATTTTTGCCTGTTTTTTCCCTGTCATTCCCTATATGTACGCGAGAAAGCAACAATAAAAAAACGCGTGTTAACGTTAAATAAACATGCGTAGCAAACCAAAGCATTTATTTTTTTAATTTTTTTTTGGAATGTTGCCGAGGCGGTAGCGTGAGTTTGGCGAGGCGGCCGCCTCGCCAACATAGTGCTGCGGGAAACACTGCTGTGGGGTTTCTAAAGCTGTCAAACCCACTGAGCTATATCTCAGTGGTCAAACCCTGCACCGAAATCTGAGCCACTTCCCGAAGCAGTCACGTGGTACAGCCGGGCAGCGAGGCTTCGGACGTCATCGTTTTCGGCTCCTCTCCTAAATGAAGCAAGCCTCGATACGCGCTTCACGGAAACGCCCCCTCCATTACTCGACACACGCCTCGAAGCCTCGGCACATAACGTAACATCACTAGTTTTTTGTCTGCCTGGCTGACCCATCATCCCCTCAATAAATCCTGTTTAAGCTTACCTCAAGTGTCTGGCTGAATACCGGGTTCATATCTTCCTAAATCATTACAGTACGTTCCGGCCAAAAGACATGAACCAGTCGCAGATACTTTTTTTTTGCTCTGGAAGAGCAATGCTTTGTGAGCCCGGTTTTTCGCCCAGCATGCGGGCTCACACTGTTCACTCACCAGAAGTCCCTGTTCAGTCTCCCTCTGAGTGTTTCCAGACAGATCCAGACCTGTTCTTGGAGGTGGATGCGGAGGTGGTGCAGCAGATCCGCCCGGACCTTTTTCCAGGGCTGGCCCAGTTCCCCTCTCCTAATTCAGATCCATGGAGGTCGCCGCGGGCTGAGGTGATCCCTTTTCCACAGGAGGGATCAGCTTCCCCACTTAATCCATCGTCCTGCTTATGCAAGAAGAAGCACCCTCCTGCCCGCCACCCCCCCACCTGTTGTGAGCAGCGGGTCGACGAGTCAATTGGGCCATTATCTGCTGACGAACCTATGTCCCAGCAAGCACCCTTCACTGTTCCTGCTGCCACTTCCTGCCCTGCAGACCGGAGCTCTCCACTTACCGGTACTGAGCTGTCCACAGCTCCTCCTAGTGGCAACCCAGACACTGATTACAGCTTTTTAGAGAACAAGATTAGGACTTTTGCTACGTTAATTAAGCGTCTGAGAGAAACCTTGTTTTCCCACTATTCTGCTGAGCTGGAGACAAAATTAAAGGAGCTGGAGGGAAATTACAGAACGGCCCTCAGGTCCTTCTACAATGGACCCTTCCCTGTCTCTGAGGGTCCGGCCAATTCCCCGTTTCAAGAGCCTCTCAGCGGGGATGCATTGTTGGCCAATCCGGCCTGTGATGTGAGGACCCAGGAGGGTCTGCCACTAGTTGGCGACGTGGAGACCCAGGAGGGTTCGCCACCAGTTTGCGATGTGGAGACCCAGGAGGGTCCGCTGCTGTCCGTTGGCGACGTGACGACCCAGGAGGGTCTGCCGCTCTCCGTTGCCGATGCGACGACCCAGGAGGGCCCGCTGTCAGTTGCCGACGCGACGACCCAGGAGGGCCCGCCACCGGCCCGCGACGCTTGGACCCAGGGGGGTCCGTTGCCTGTTTGCGACCCTTGGACCCAGGGGGGTCCGTTGCCTGTTTGCGACCCTTGGACCCAGGGGGGTCCTGGAAACCGCATGCTCCAACCAGACTGTAGAGGACTGAGGAACCATTGGGGCTCTCAACGGTCTGTCCGTCCCCTAGAGCCTTGGAGGGACGCCAGGTTGCTGAGGCCCTAACGAGACTCTAAAACCTCCAGGGTTCCCCAGAAGTTCCCACCTCCACTCTCTCAAAGTGACTACCAGCTTTCTGAGTCCCTGTATTGGCAGTCACTCCCCAAGACTCACCAAAGACTTATTTTAAGGCTTTTTGTTTCTAAGGGTCTGGCATATAGGGATGGAGCTGATGAGAGGTGGGCGCAGGAGCTGGAGAACTGGAGAGAGCTACAGACCCAGAGGGAGCTATAGGGCTGCGGATGCTGCGCTGCTGAGCCAGGAAGCCTTCAGAGCAGGTGATAGTTCATGGAACGCGGGGGCAGCAGATGTGGGAGATTCTCTGACTGAGGACATCAGATGATTGAAGACGGACCAGTGGGGAAGAGCAGTCCTTTATGCCAACAGTGGTTTACACAAAACCTGTAAGCAAGGGTTTCCATGCTGATTAATCAAATATATTAGATTTCTAATAAATAAGGAAGGCACCACATGTTTTTGAGTAGAGTTTTCTGTCAATGGCTATGGGTAATTTAATAACAAATATGGTTATTCTAGAATCTATGTAAATAGATTTCCTCTGTGAACACCCAGTATCTTCTTCCCATCCTCAGATGATGATATGGTTTGTGGGGTCATTGGCAGAGTAACATCCAAAATCTGTGGCTCATTTTAGAAAACTCTCCCACAAACACATTGTTACCGTTCTCCAAAACCTCTTCCCTAAGTTCTATGCTATGAAGTGTAAAGTAAATTTTGTCATGATTTGTGATGCTTCCAATAAATATCAAGTCGGAAGGAACTGCATCAAATATTGAAGAGTATGAGGTTTCTTCATTTAAAGCTGAACAAGTAGAGGGCTGACTATGAAAACTCTATTGGTCCTGAGAAAATGTTGAAGAAAAAAACTCATCTTCACTGTTTGATTGCTTATCTGTCTTTTTTACATGTGGTCAGACCGAGTTTTGTATCATTATACATTTGTCCAACTGTGATTTGATCATCAACTACCCCTTCCTGATAATCTAAGATCTACCTCAAAATCTGATTCGGACCCTTCTCTGTTTCTTCCATTTGGGAAGAATAAATCAACTGCCATCTGAGTTGTGTCACTTTTTTGTGCATCCTTTGATACATCAACTATCCTTGTTCCACCACCTTTTTTTGCTCTCACTTGTTTAAAAGCATGCTTTTTTTCCATCATAAACCATCTAGCCTATTTCAATTCTTCTGTTTGACATCAGACTGTTTTTCTTTACAGTGCTTTCAGATTGCAGTCCTTGTCCCGTACTGCAACCATTTTCATCAGCAGCTCTTCTTTTACCCAGTTTTGATTTCAAGCACTCAAACAGCTTTGATTTGCAACTGTTTGGGGTGCCATTTTCCCTTCTTTTACAATATCCTAACAGTGCAAGGTGGCCACCATATGATGGAAGGTAACTTTTTAACTCTTCATCTATCATCAGCTGGATGACACTGGTCTAAATGAGGACAGTAAAATATGATTAGTTTAAGATTATAAAAATTATAAACATGCCAACAGAATGTCAGGTGTCTCAGAATGCTGTTCTGCTTTCCGACATGTAAAACAGACAAAACCAGGTTTTCTCTGATTCTTCAATTAAACCGTGTCTTGCTCCTTTGATAACTCTTTCCATGACACTCCTGCAAGACAACATAGAGCGGATCAAACTGGAGTCGACCATCACCGGTCCCAGTGGATACTCTTACCTCACTGGTAGACCGCAGTATGTTAGGACATGGAGCTGTGTCTCTGGCAGACTGCTCTGCAGCACCACAAGGTACTGTGCAGACACCGTTTCTGTTCACCCTTTACACCTTTAGACATTCTCTGATGACTCTGCTGTTGTGTATTTGCTACTTAAGTTTGTCCCTTCAATGTCATCTGTTCAACGTTAAATGCCATGTTCAGATGTGTATTTCAATGGTTATGCTAATACATGTTATATGTGCAACTCTCCATAATGTCCTGCACCCTCCTTTAGTTGTAGTACCCTTAAGGCAGTGTTGTAGTCAAGTCACTATGCCTCGAGTCCGAGTCCAGGTTTGAGTCTCCAGTGTTCAAGTCCGAGTCAAGTCCACTACTCATCCAAGTCAAGTTCGAGTCAAGTCCTTATTGATCAAGTCAAGTCCAAGTTCCGCACTAAAGTAAGCATAGCCTACATGTTTTTAAACTAAAAAAAAATCCACATAGCTGTGGTGTCGCAGCTCATAGGCACATCCTAATGGCACCCGCTATGGACTTTTATATATAATTTACCTTCTGAACTCACTCTAGTGGTGCTCATCATGACTACACTCCTGTCCTCTTAACTCACAGAAATGCAAAACTTAAATGTGCTTTATTTGAACTGCACGTAACCGTCTGTCATAAATAGCCTATGTACAAAAAGACTGGCAGCACCAATGTTAAGCATATATGTCGTTCAACAATGTTAAACACTCACAGAAATGCAAAACTATAGGGCCTACATTGCAAATTCTGGTTGACTGTTGTTTATATAATAATAATAATAATAATAATAATAATAATAATAATAATGATAATAATAATATAAACCTTGGTGCTGGGCCAAGGAACAGGCCTAACAATATATGTCAAAGAAGTCTGCCACACCAGTATTTGCTTCCAATTAGCTTTTAGTTATTTTATCTTCAAAAAACATAACATACAAAAATATTCTCTATAACTCTATAACTGTCTAACTCGCAAGCATAATCATGTTACACAGACATGTTGCATTTCAAGTACATTAGGTCCGACACCATGCTACTACCCAACCTAAAATGCTGCCTTGACTGAATATTCTTTCAATGGGCTCACTGGAGGCAGGGATGGAGAACACCTTTGTTGCAATCTGAATAAGGGCAGGGAATTTGGATTTGTTTTGTTGCCAAAACTTGAGGCATGAGATTGAGGTAACGCTCTCCTCTGCAATCAAGTGGAGGTATGCAGTCAGTTGAGCCTGCACAGAAGGCTTCTCGGCAGAAGAGAGAGTGTTCCTGTAGTGGGAGAACAGTCTTGGCTGCTTTTCAGGAGGAGACTCTGTCACTGTTGCATCACTTTCCTCTGGTCCAGTGTCTGCATCTGTTGGTGGAACTTGGACATCTCCCTCTGCCTTTATGTACTCTGAAATGAAAAGGGCAGAACACTTTTTACAAGTATGTTACTGAATAGACCTAAAAATATCATGGGCTTCATTGCAGCACCTTAAGTTATAATAAGAAGCGGCTGTTGTGAACTGCTAACAAAAAAACAATCTCACCTTTGATCTCATTCTTCAAACGTTCTTTGCTGAGACAGTCCAGTTGCATATCATGTTCCAGCCACTGGAAACCGAAAGCAGGGTCTAGCACAGATGCTACAAAGAAAGCATTTGTGAAAGGAAACTTTGTAGGGCATCTTCCCTGGGAGGGCTTACATCCTGGCATCTCAACTGCTTGGAATATCTGGACAAATCTAGTTTTCAAGGACTTCTCTAGAGCTCTCACTAGGGGTCCACAGAACTTGACTTTTCCTTTTTTTCTTGCAGGTGAGTGCACAGACTGAGAATGCAGGGCACAATTACACTGACAGTCACTATTTTCTCACCCTGAGTGAGGTTGGTGGCCTCTAAAAATGGATCAAGAATTTCTTTCAACTCTTTAAGCTGACCATACTCCCGTGGCGACAAGAGGAGGTTTTGGTGGCCCTCTTGCAGCACAGACAGCCTTTGGCTATCTAATTGCACATAACCCTTGACCTGTTTTAGAGTAGAGTTCCAACGTGTTGCGTTTGCTGAGGGGATGGTGATTACATCTCCAAACCACGCTTCGAAGCGGTCTTTGAACATGGTGTTTGTGTGGAGGAGGGTGGCTGTGCGGGACACCTTTCCCAGGGTGCTTGAGAGCCCACACGCCTTTTTCAGGCCGTCCTTTATCACAAGCTGCAGTGAATGAGTGAAGCAAGACAGTCTTTGCATCTTACAGTTGTCATCTAATGTATCATTCACAAGTGCTGATCTTCTGGGGTTAGGTCTTCCCAGATGTCATCCTCCTCCTCACATGTGATGGGATCTTCAACTTCAGCATCACAGGGATCCTCTTGGGGAAAGCTGGTCTGGAAGGCTTTCCTTGAGTTTGATGCATTATCTGTTATTACAAACATTATCTTGCCTTTGATCGGGTACTCCTCAACACAGGATTCAAACAGCATGGCAATGTTTTCGCCTGAGTGTTTCCCATGCACTCGCTCACAGACGAGAAGATAGGATTGAAGGCAAATTTCATGGGTTGTTTCATCTGTTGTCACTGTATGAGCGGTCACCCCAAGAAATTACCTCATCTTCCTGTCACTCCATATGTCTGTAGTTACAGAGACACTGGAAACTTCTGCCAGCCGGCTCTTAATTAGCACCTTTTTGGCTTTCACCATGCCTGGAAGGGTCACAGAGGTAATAGTGGACCTTGCTACTGGCACATACAGAGGGTCAATGACATGAAGAAAGTGCCTGAAGTCCTGATTATCAACGATGGAGAGGGGCACACCACAGTTAATTATTAGGTCTTTGACAAGGGCATCACTTATAGCCTTTTGACGTGGATGTTTTAGGTCGTAGGTCTTCTGCTGTCCAAAGAATGATTTAATGGTGGTTGAGGTAGCAGGTTGTGACACAGTGGGGGAAGTCTAGTATTCTTGGAACCTATATGGGGAGATAGGATAAACATTTAGCTCCTGATACCAAACAGCTTTAAAATTTCATATCAACAAGAATATTATAGGCCTATTATTAATGTATTTATCTGCCCACATTAGTAATATGTAGCTCAGCTGGACAATGGGGAAAATGTGACAAGAGCCCAATTTAGGATTTAGGCTTTGACCAACAGGCATAACCATAGCCAGAGTTGGTTCATTTAATCTCAAAATTCAAACCTAAAGTTCAGTTCATACAGATTAAATTGAATAAATTCACAATCATAGTTCCTAATTTCGAATTTAAACTAGTTCATGTACAGTTCATTTAATATTTCAACAACAACAATAACCTCTTCAAGTAACTGTTAGCCACAAATTAAAATAATGTCCCCAGTAAAATGATGTGCTGCAGTTTTTCCTACTGCCCTGGCAGATATAGGTAAAGGAACACTTGTAGCGATTAGATCTACTGTGAAAGGTAGAGAATGTCATTTCTTTCTGAGCAGGCATCAACGTATTGTAGCTTCTACATCGCCTCGACAAACGGCTTTGGCCTCAACCCTTGTCTGTTCTTTTGAATTAGAACTACTTCTCTGCTGACCGTTTTACCACCTCGTCGTCCATTATTCCTTTACTTAACTAGCACATCAAAATCGGTGATAGGGCGATGTAATTCCTTTTCCCACTAACTTGTATGACGATAAAAGCAAAGATAGAGCGCTACGCTCCAAGATCTCTGGTAACAGTAGTAGATCTGCTAACGTTAACTTAACATAACGTGCCACTTTTAATGAAGTTAGAATATACAGTCACAATAAGCATTTTCTCGTTTTTTGTTCTGTTAATTTAATGTATTTGTAAATGTTATATCTACAAAATACAGAAACATAAAGAAAAAATAAAACAGAAACCATCTAATGAAGGACTGTTAGCGTTACAATAACCTACTGGACTCCTTGCTAAGCAGTAAGCACACTGTGTTGAAAAAAACTGACGCTAACGTTATCCCACCTTAACGTGAACTTCTATGCTCCTTGAATGCACCCTCAAAATAGCCAATACAAATAACGGAATAATATGCTATAAGGCTATAACACTGTAATATTATGAATCTACCATACTATGCACATACTGTAGACATCAGCAGGCACTAGTAAAATCCTATTGATGGGCAAACTCTCTACTGTAGGTGGCGGCATTAGCTAGCCAACCATCATAGCAGTTAATGTTAACTTAACATAGCATGTCACTTACTTTTCTGGATGCAGTCTTGACAGATGTCGATTGAAATTTGAGGCAGTCCCCAATGTCTCCTCAATTGTTCTGTTACATATGGAGCATTTTGCACTCCATTTACTGCAAATGCAGGTGAAATCCTTAAACGCGATCAATCTTCGGGGCACTCATCTCTCCTCCAGGCATGCCGCAGTGAAAATTAACGTTCGTTGTGGGAACATGCCGTGACGTGTGATGTATGACATGAAGCAGTAACATTTCATTGCACTAATAATTTAGATATTAAAATCATACACCAAATAATATTCTAATGACATATTAAAATTATAGCCTAATGATATAAAAAAAGTCGAGTCTTTTTCTCAATTCCCGAGTCAAAATAATCTGAATGTAGGAGTCCGAGTCCAAGTTTGAGTCATCAGTGCTCAAGTCCAAGTTAAGTCACGAGTCTCTAAATTTAGCTAATGACTCGGACTCGAGTACTACAACACTGCCTTAAGGTATAGGTAAAATACTACAAAACCGCTGACAAGGTATCAGGTTTTCACGCTGTAATTATTTTCTTTTCTTCAGGCCCCGATAAAAAGTCCAGTTTTGCACGGCTACTAGCAAACTGCAGACGAGTTGAGCTGTGTTACGGAGCCGCACTGCTGCAGGATACAGAGAGGAAGTGTAGCGGTGGTTGCTGGCGAACCCGAAATTCAGGACACAGAGTTATGTAAAAAAGGTGTTTTTATGAAAAAAGGCAAAAACAAACCAGGAGATGCAGATGTCACTGATATTGAGTCCAAGCTGGTAGAGCACGGAGATACACAGAAAAACACAGTGGCAGAATCACTCGTGAGATGCTAGGAGATGACATGACGATCTGACATTGAGTGACTAAGTGAGGCAGGTATATTAAGGCAAATGAACAGGTGAGCTGAGTTGGAACTTAATTAGGGAAAACAGGTGGGAATGGTCTGGGCAGATGAATGAACTGACTGGGGAGTGAACAGGGAGGTGACGGGGGCTGGCTGACTACTGAATGATGAATAAAACCTAAACTGTGACAAACTAAAACAGAAAACGTAAATCGTGACAAAGTAAACAGAAAAAGTCAGCATCAGTCCAAAAACCTAACTAAAAACAGAACCATACTGTGACAGGAAGAAGGGGAAAATCTCCCTGTGTGGGACAGGACAATTGTAAAAAAGCCAACTAATGACAAAAAGGAATTGCAACTCAAAAGAGAGAAATATATGAGAAAATGGCAAAACAAAAAAGTGGAGGTCTGTGGCAGAAACTTAACAGAGTCAAGTGAAAATGGCTATGATTGGAAATAATAGACCTTGTGAAGGAAGAGCAATGGAGTTCCTATATGAAAACATTTGAGTATTTTGTCTTTGCCAACAAGATTAAAGCTGTGTCTTGATACCAAAGTTTTTTTTCAAACTTTATATAATTAAGTTTTTCTAAACAAAAGTCGATATACAGTTTAATGGTATATAAATTTAGCTGCAAATCAAGAGAAAAACAAAAAAGGTTAGTCTATTCTAGTCGTCCTCCAGATCGTACTGAATGTTCAAAGAATCAATTTGCTGTAAGAAAGGATCATTGAATAACTTAATTGAGGCACAAAATGAGAACCTTCATTTTTCCAATTCGAGATTATGTAGTACATCTCGAACCCAACAGACATGTGAGGGGGACGGGGAAACGCAAGCAAAGTAGTAAATGCCAATGCTCGTTTAAAGGTATACTATGCAACCGGGGTTGATTTTCCAGCGAGGCTCCCCCCAGAGGGCGAAAGTAAAAGTGCACTGTCATAAAGATGCTCAGCTGTTCTGGTTTCTCTGTCAAGCCAGGCGCGGTTGTTTTGAGCTTAGCAGACAGGCGAATGCATATAGTGAATGGCAGGGCAAAAACACATGGAGTTCTCACCGTAAAGCAAGACCGACTCTTACGGTCTTGCACGAGACTTCTGAGCCTGTGTGTGCGGGCCGAGGGCTCTTGCAATTGCAAGTACGGTATTTCCCCCACAGACCACCAGGGCGGCCCAGAAAACCTTTGTTCGACCTGAAATGAATCATTTAATCATCCAAAACGGTATGGAACACATTAACTAACTGAAAAATGTTGCATAGTATGCCTTTAATTGCTCTTGGTAGATTCAGCAAGGAACACTCACACAAGAAAAAAAAATCGCAGACAATGAATTTGGGACAATGTAACAGTGATAAGCTTTTCCCAACGATGTTCAAAAAGGGCCTAGTTTAGGTCACAACCACAACATGTGCATGATTTGCCGGTGATAGATCTGTTACAGGTGTCACTAACCGAGTGGAAAACTTTAGCCAGTCTAGCATTAATATAGTGAGCCCTAAAAAATACCTTGCATTGAATAAGTCGGGCACAAATGGATGATGCATGCACAAGGGACACAGCATAATTACATTGTTGTTCAGTAAATTTAACATCAAGGCTTTACTCCCAAACACTTTTAGTTGCAGTAAAAGAGGTTGAGAATGCTAACCAAATAGAACTATACAAACCTGAGATCCGTCCTTTGGCTACAGGGTCTGTGGAAATCAGAGTATCTAACAAAATTTCTGGAGAGCGTTTCGGAAAATAATTTTTGTAACAAGATCTCTAACCTGAAAAAAGCAAAAGAGATGATGTTTTGGGAGATTACATTTAGTAGGAAAGAAAAATGATTTGTTAGGAATATGATGAATGACAAATTTGCCAGGAGCTACAGAATTAAAGAGCTTACTGGATAGGGAATGAAGATCCGCCAGGGAGGAATGAGCGAGGCCTGAGAGTCTGAGGGTTACCAGAAAGGGTTGGAACCATCCAGAATCTCTTCTTACTGGAGCACGGTGAGGGTGATGTAGTGCCATTGAGCCAAGATGAGAAAAATAAAAGCAGATTTGATTGGAAGCCACAGAAGTTTGGGACTTTCACAGCCACCAAGGATCCGCCCTCTCAGCATGGTGTGATCAGTGCTACAAAAGCTTTTGTTCCCACAGACTAATTCTTCTTCACTTAAGAAGAAGGAGGTGTTGGCCTAAAGGGCAGGTGTTGGCCTAGTGGTTAGAGCAGTGTGCTTGCACTCTGAGAAGGTTGCAAGTACCCGGTTCGATCCCCACTGCCTGCACTCTGGGTCCCTGAGCAAGACCCTTAACCCCCGATTGCTCCCCAGGCGCCGCACAGTGGCAGCCCACTGCTCCCCAAGGGGATGGGTTAAGATGCAGAAGTGAATTTCTCCATTGTGAGATCAATAAAGTTAAATAATAATAATAATTATTATTATTATTAAGCCTGGGACCTTTGAGGAGCGGCTAGCTGGGGAGGCCAGCCACCCTTATGAGCTATATGGGGCCTCAATCGCCACTACAGGGCCTTGGACCGGCCGATACTGACAGCGTTGCGGATAGCCGCATGTCTGCTGCTGCTAAGCAGCTATCCCGCTGCTGAAAGAACCAACATATCCCCTGCTTTCCACTGCTCTTCCTTGGATGGCCAATGTGAACCGAACTCACACCGAGGCACCGACAGGTTTGGCACAGGATAAGCATGGAGAGTTACATGGTTTGTTTGGAAAGCTTGTGTAATGCGTACACTGTGTTTTTAAACACAGGGAGCTAACCGACGTAGCTTCCGCTAGCATATTGATACCATGCCATTGCCGATGTGATTCAAGCATGTTTTTGTGGTTATAACAAATGTTATCTCCACAAGGGTTTTATACACTGAGGGGATATAGATGGTTGCATTATCCGGCCCAATCATTATCACTAAAATAAAGTCGAAGCTTTTAAAATTAGTGCCGAAAGCCCGCTAGCCTAAATGCTATCAGCTGTGGTAACTTCAGGTTCCTAGATAGGCACGATAAAGGCTCGTTTCAAGCATAAAGCTTGTTTGTTTTGCTCCGCCATCGTTCTCGGGATTTGCATTGTGAATGGGTTGAAACACATGCCATATTTTGTTCTAAATTAGTTAAGCTAATTTAACTCCATTCCATGTTCCTTAAGTCAGATCTGCAGTGAACCAGGGTTCACTGAATTATTCTAATGATGATCAACCACTTAATTTTTCTTTTGTGTCTTTTGCATGTACAAAGTTCATAGTTCATAGCTTAGCTTCTTTTTATCCTAATTTTGCTTAGTAGTTTTAGTTAAGTTTCACTAGCCTAGAAGAGGATTTGTTGATTGAAATATAATGTTAATTCAGATAAACAGCATTATATAGTGATGTTCTCTGGGTGTTCATATTATTTCTGTTAATAAATTCTTGAACTTAAAGAGAAGTGTCACTCCTTATTCTATGTGTGTGCAGAGTTTGCTGTTAAAATATTGCCAGTGCCCTGTCAGGATCTGGGCTTTGTTTTGGCTGTTTGTTAATTTTGATCAGTTAGTTCACTCCCCTGCCTCAGGTTTTATTTCTGTTTTAGGTTCTGTCTTAGGTTTGGTTTGGGTTTTAATTTTGTTTATGTTAATTCACTTGGCCTGCTTAGATCACTTCTCTGTATCCAGCCTTTAATCAGTCAACTCAGCTCACCTGCCTTCTATCTGCCAGCTCACCTCTTAGTCACCACCCCATCACTCCTCTTCTCCAGTCACCATCCAGTCAGCTTCAGTTTACTTCCAGTCACTTCCCATCCCCTGATTATCTCCACCCATTCCGGTAACTAGTTTCACTCCATTCACCTGCTCACTCCCCTACTTATACCTGCCTCTGCCCCCTGCAATCTGCCAGATCAATTCGAGCCTTTGGGTGAGTCTTACCCAGCGTTCCTTTCTGGTAGTCCTGTGAATATTGACCCAATCTGCCTTTTTGACTTCTTAGCCAGCCTGATCCCTGAACCTGTTTTTCCTGCCCTGTCTGACTGCCTACTCGTTTTGCCAACCTGATTCTGACTTTGGATTATCTGAGCTTTCCTGATCCCTGTCTGTGTTCCTGCCTGTATTGGACTGCCATTTTGTGTATTGACCCTGGACTGTTATTTCACCACCGAACCTGCTTATCCCTGTTTGATCTATTTTTGAGCTTTATTAAAGCCTTTTCATTTACCTCGCTTGTTTGGTTTGAATACTGGGTCTCTCTGTTTCTCTAGTTCATGACATGCCCAAATCATTCCTTTCAACTATTGTCCTGATATCAGCTCCCGCGTTGATATTTACCGGACAATATCTAACAGAAAGAGAGTTATTAATTAAACATTAAATAACTTTAAAACAGTGTATAATTGCGCAACAGTGAGCAGGACTCTATCGCAGAAGGAGGGAGAAATCTGGAAAGCTGCTAGCAATGAAACTTTGAAACCAGAAGATTATGAGATATAATTATGAGATATTCCTGCTGTTTGTGGAGTGATCCAATCTGCTTGGAAGAACGATTGGACTGCTCTAACCCCCAGTTGAGGTTATTCAATATATTGGATCAGGGGCGTGCATACATAGACACTAGGTGGTGCTAAAGCACTAGGAAGTTTGCCCTTTATCAACGAAAATGCCCTTTTGAAACTCGTTTTTTTTTATTATTATTAATATTATTAACATTTTACTGAGGTCGGTTTTGAAATGATGTTTTGAAAACCTGAGCCATTAAAAACGACCGAAACAATGCCCCGTATTGAGCCACCTCCTTGCGCACACCCGACCAGCCTATCTCTCTTCCTTTGTCACGTGAACTCGCGCGGTCGCCCACAGGGCATGCCAGATGCACAGCATCATAGCAGTTCAGTAAGCGTCTTAAGATAGCAGGAACGGTCGCTGACAGGCTGCTTCTCCCGTGCCCCATTAGCCAGGTAACATACAGATCAAGCAAAATCATTTTGTTGTGCATTAAAATGTCTCATTCAGCAGCACCAAACAAGCATTTTTGCTGACTGGTCACCTGATAAACTAGTTAGGCTAGATAAAGCTAGATAAAGTTTTACACTGTAGCCCAAGTCAATGACAGATAACGTGAGGACGACCACATAGGCTACAAATAATTTCGGTGAAGTTTGCAATTGCAAATCTATGTGTTAAGACAAACGTTTTCTGTTGTATAGGTTTTGTTAGGCAACATAAATTAACACATTTTGGTCTCTTTATTGTCTTAATTGCATATTGATTTAGTAATTGCAGCACAATGCCAAGAAAGGAGAGGCTGAAAAGAGAACGAATAAAGGAGCTACAGCAGGCAGCACAGGGAAGCAGCTCTTTGCTCTCCTGGATGACAGCAAAGCCAAACGATGACAGGTCAGAGTCAAGGTCAGAATCACTAACTGTTGTGAGCCTTAGTTATATGCTATTGATCTGCTCCTTTAGGTTAATCGTATTAAAAAATCTTAAAAGCTGTTCACATTTTATTTTTAAGTGGTTTGTACAAAATCAGCAGGTATTAAAATAGCTATTATTTTGTAGGCTACCATAAGTCATATCTACGTGACAAGACTTCCGGTCATGTTGCCCTAATAGCCCATTATTTAAACTAATGTGGCATATTTGTTAAAGCTATTATTATTATTATTATTATTATTATTATTGTCATGATGGTTATTATTATTATTATTATATTGTAGCCAGTCACAGCAGGGAAGCTCTATACCATCAACAGGAGATGAGGAAGAGTTCAGGGAAGACACAGAGACAGAAAAAGACCAGGATGAAGGAGACCACTAGGATGAGGGAGACCACCAGGATGAGGGAGAACAGCAGGATGAGGGAGAACAGGATGAGGGAGAACAGGATGAGGGAGAACAGGATGAGGGAGAACAACAGGATGAGGGAGAACAGGATGAGGGAGAACAGATGGATGAGGGAGAGCAGATGGGTGAGGGAAAACAGGGAGATGAGCAAGATAGCGACTTTGCCGTATCCCACAGATCCTTCACATGTTTCAGCATTTAAAATCAAGGGTGATGAATACATTTCAATGTGCTGCAGTCCGGGCCCATGCCAGCCAGATTTACCATACCCAAAAATACAGAGGGGAGATCATTCCACCAGAAGCAGTGGTTTTCAGGGAATGTGTGGCTGGAATACTGCCCTGCTGATAATTCCATGCATTGTTTTAGCTGTCGGCTTTTCCTCTCTGAGGAAAAATACAAAGGTAAAACAGCCTGGACAACTGATGGCATCAGAAAGTGGAGCACTGCTCTTGAAAAAAATCAAGCAACACTCCATCACAGAGATGCACATGACAAGCATGGTTCGATGGACCAACTTCCAAAAAAAGCTCCTCCAGTCTGCATTTGATGTTTCAGATGTAAAGGGGGTGGAAGTTAGAGAGCGAGAGAGGCAGGCAAACAGGGAAATCCTGACCAGATTGATTGACCTCACAGTGTATCTTGCACGTCAGGGACAAGCATTCAGAGGTCATGATGATAGTGAGTCCAGTGACAACCGTGGCAACTTCCTTGAATTGGTGAATGTGTTTGCTCGATATAACAGTGTCCTGAAAATGCATTTGGAAAAGGTTTCAAAAGCTAAAGCCACCAAGACTAGGCCCCAGATGTCACTGCTTTCCAACAGATGCCAAATGACATCATTGCAGCACTAGCCACTTACATCAGAAGGGAGATAAACCACGAAATAAAAGAGGCTGAAATGTTTTCCATCCTCCTTGATGAAACCTTTGATGTCTCACACATAGAGCAAGTGTCATTTGTTGTGCGATATTTACATGACATGCAAATCAAGGAGCGGTTTATTGAAGTCTGCAACGTAGACTCCACTACAGGCCAGGAGCTAGAGAACACTGTGTTCTCCCTTCTCCAGAAGAATGGCCTAGAGCTGAACAACATGTATGGCCAAGGCTATGATGGAGCAGCCAACATGAGTGGCATGTACAAAGGTCTCCAAGCGAGGATTCGTGCACACAATGAGAAGGCACTCTATGTGCACTGCAAAGCCCACTGCCTCAATTTGGTACTGGTGGAAGCAGCAAAGTCCAGCAAACACTTTGTGACATTCTTCGACCTGGTGGAGAAATTGTATGCATTTTGCACAGGCTCCCCAAAGCGCCATGCTGCCCTGGTCAAATTTCAGGAGTCCTTGTATCCTGGACAGCGTGTTTTGGCACTTCAGAAGCTGTCAGATACCAGATGGGCTTGCAGGGAAATAGCCCTGAAGGCACTTCAGAGAAATCTGAAAGCTGTTTTGATGCTCCTTGATGACATCACTGAAAGTGACCCACCAAACCTGGCCAGAGGTGATGCGCAGATGTACAGAAATGCCATCAACTTCATGTTTATTCTGTGCATGAAGATCACCACCCCAGTATTCGAAGTCACTGCTATGGCATCAGATTCACTGCAGAAAGAAGGATTGGACCATTACACAGCCCACAAGGTAGTTGATGGTGTTCTTCACACATTAAGCTCCATGAGGTCTGAGGAGAAATTTGGAGAAATATTTGGATGTGCAACAGAAAAGGCAGAGAGTTTCAACATTCCAGTACCTACTGTGGTGCCTGGTCAAGAGAGGAAACGGAAAGTGCCAGTGCGTTTCCAACACAACCCAACAGTCAAGTAGGAGCTCAGTTTGAGTCAGTGGAGGCATATTTCAGGAGTAGCGTGTACTTCACCTTCCTGGATATTATGACTGAGGAGATGAACAGGAGATTCAAAGGGGAGAACACTGGAAGCCCTACATCAAGAATCATTGAGTCATTCCAGCCCTTAACTGTACATGCTAACTGGGTAGGCACACCAAACACAGAAGCCATGGAAGCTGTGCACATTCTCTATGAGTTCTATGGAGAAGATGAGGAGCAGCTTAAGACAAAACTAAAGGTCTTCCACTCCAGCTTTACTTCAAAGAACCTACAAGAAATATGTTCAATACTGAGGAAAAACAATGGCCAGCTGATTTTTCCTGCCTTTGTCAAAATGATCCAAATATTTGCAACATTACCAGTGATGACAGCTTCAGTTGAAAGATCATTTTCCAAGCTGAAAATCATCAAAACTAAACTAAGAAGCCTGTGTGGAGAAGAAAGGCTCTCTGACCTTCTTCTGCTTGCCATTGACAAAGACACTGAGGTAAACCACAGCGAGGTCATCAACATCTTTAAAGACATGGCACCAAGGAGGATGCTGCTTTAAAGTAGTACGCTTTAGTCTGTTCTGTTGGTGGTGTGACTTTTTTCCATTAAAAACTCACGTTTAGAGAATGTTACAAATAAAAGTCAAATTTCATTCAACATACGTGTGTATTTTTTTCATATATAATTAAGTGTTCCACGTGCGCTAAAAGTGCCCCCCCCCCACCCCCCACCCCACCCTTCTGAGCACCTGGAGGGTGGGGGGGGGGCTCTTACTTTTAGTACAGTTGCAGCCTACTCACTCCTGATGAGTTGAACCCTTTTAACAGCATCTCCTTCCATTCATCTTTAAATTTGTGACTGAGGTCATTCTCAAATGCCAGTTGGATGAGATGGGCTTTCCATCAATGTAACATGCTGCATCTGTGCTCCATAAATACGTTCTTTAACGTAGGAGGTTTCGCCTATCGCTGTTGATGCCCCAAATGTAGTGTTGAACACAGTCATAACAGCTGGCATGGCATTGAGTAACTGTTGTATTTCTCCTCAGCCTGTACAGTGAAGAGAACCCAGATGGAGCTGAAAGCTGTATGCTGAGGAAAACCCCTGCTCAAATCGGACTGCAACAGAGTCAGAGATTGTCTGCAGGACATCAGGCCTCCGACCCGACCACATGGTGCTGCAGAGCTAAACGCTAGCCCGCCAACAACAAGCCAACAACTTCCCTCCTTCAACGCTCCTTACGTGAATGGCCAAACTGGAAAGAACTGACACGAGGCAAGAGACAGGTTGGTCAGAAGGAGCTGTGGGAGAAGTTAAAAGGTTTATTGGAAGATGTTTGTAACTCATTTGGACTTATGGTGCTTTAGAACAAAAGGGCTAACAGGTAGCTCACGCTAGCCTTAATGCTATTAGCCTCGCTAACATCCGGTCCCGGACATTTCAAAAGGAGTTTGTTTTAAATGGAAATGGTAAATGGACTGAACTTATATAGCACTTTTCCAGTCATGTTGACCACCCAAAGCGCTGTACACTATAGCCACATTCACCCAGTCGCTCTCACTAACGCGCACACATTTATACACCGAGACGCAGCTCGGTAGGCAACTTGGGGTTAAGTGCCTTGCCCAAGGGCACATCGACATGTGGCAAGGGGAAGCTGGAATCGAACCCACAACCTTCTGCTTGCCAGACGACTACTCAACCCATCAAGCCACAGTCGCCCAGAGCTTAATCGCTCGGCTCCGCCATCCTTCGATGGTGCTATGAGCCTTATCCCCGCATAAATATTGAATATTAATGTTGGTAAAGGCAATTTTGATAACTTTATGTTGTAACCTCTTAGCCACCGATTTGCTACAGCGACCCCAGACGCCCGGAGGGAGAATCACATTAACAAACTCGATCGTAAGGGTTTAAATTATTTTGCTGGGCAAATCAGTAACCAGAATGCATTGTGAATGGGTTGAAACACATGTCAAATGTTGTTTTTGAATTAGTTAAGCTAATTTAACCATGATTCATATTCTTTAAGGTGAACTTTGGTTCTTTAACTTAAACAAAATATTATTTCATCAAATAATGTTTTGTTTAACTTGGGCTTTACATTGTGAATGGATTGAAATACATGCCAAATGTTTTTTTACTCCACTCCATGTTTTTCTTTTATCAGATCTGCAGTGAACAAGGATTCACCGAATTATTGTGATTATGACCAACCACTTTTGTTTTGTCTTTTGTTTGTTTTTGCGTGTAAATAGTTCCTTAGCTTAGCTTCTTTTTATCTTCATTTTGCTTAGTAGTTTAGTTAAGTTTCACTAGCCTAGTAGAGAGGATTTGTTAATCGAAATATTGTGTTAATTCAGATAAACAGCATTACATAGTGATTCTCTGGATGTTCATTTTATTTCTGTTATTAAATTCTTGGACTTGAAAAGAAGTTGTCACTCCTTTATTCTATGTGTGTGCAGGTTTTGCTCTTAAAAGATCGCTAGTGCTCGAATTCACCCCTTTCAACCATTGTCTTGATATCAGCTTAAGAGCTGATCATCACCAGACAATACTTAACAGACAGAGAGTTATTTATGAAACATTAAATAACTTTAAACAGTGTATAATTGCACAACATCTGCCTACTGACGACTTTGGTAGAAAGTGTGTTTAATCTGTCTCAGAGAGAGTCATACATTTTTGAGAGTAGTTTAAGGGTTTATTAGAGTTGTTTGATGTTAAATCTGGACTTGATAGCTGATGTGACTTGAATATATTGTAAGATTTTTGTTCTCTCCTATCCATATCATTCTATTATATAACTTGATGGAAACAAATTATTTACCTGAAATAGATGTTCTATGTGACATATCCATTTACTACAACATGTTGTGAATGTTAAAACTTCTATATTGTGCAGGATGTAAGGATTGTTTTAATCAGTTTACTAAGAAGGTGTGATCGCACATTTATCTTAAACCAATGATGAAAGAAATTAGAGTCATACGTCTTCTGAGTATAGCATAGCATCTGTAATTTATTTGTGAGTCAGTATAGTAGCAATCGTCTATCTTAACCCACATGTAATGTAACCTAGTCCAAGATTTTCAAATGATGTATTGACTTTTGTACATAGACAGAGCAGTACTATATAAAAGTGTTACAATGAAGTTTAAAAGCTATCTTTGTAAAGACTAAAAATTGTGTGGTGTGACAGGCTTAAAAAGTACAAATGTATGAATTATTTTTCTTAGTTAATTTCTGTTTTGCTTTTAATGTGTCAATTAGTTTATTCTATTGTAATTTTAAGGTAGCTGTGTGGGGATTTATAATAAGCCCTGTTTGGGGTAGGGGACACCTGTGTCCCATGAAAACTCAATTATGGTTACATATCATCTCACATGCACATCTTGAATATTTCTTTGTGGGTCTGTTTGAATTGTTTTATTTTGCAAACAAAGAATTAGCTAATTTTCTTCTGAAAAATGTACAGTGATATTGTAGTGCTGATTTTTATGTCAAAGGAACAAGATTTTATGAAAAAAACTTGCAAACTCACACTGTTTGGACTTCTAGAGTCAGTTATACAGGCTCCCATGTCAAACACATAGCTTATCATGGAGAAAGTGTTTTCAGATGAAAAGATGTGTTTCTTGAGTTGATGATAACTACTCTAGTCGCTTTCAGTGCAATTAACACTGATGAGTAAAACACCAATCACAGTTCTTTTTAAAGTCATATCCTTTCAAAATTAAAGATGCATACTCAAGAAGTGATGTTTTCAGCTTTCAGTTTTTACTACTGAGCACTTGGCATAGTAATAGAAAATGCCTTTGCATCATGGTTTCAGAAAACTGGCACTCTTTTAGATTTTCTGTATGATTTCTCTCCTAATAAGCCTTTTGGTAACAAACACACTTGCATTATCTCTCTCTCTCTCTCTCTCTCTCTCTCTCTGTTGTTCTTGAGGGCGTTTCTGATTGAACCCCTGAGAAACATTCATTTATGTTTGAAATAACTTAAAGTAACACTAATCCCAATGTTTCTTCACACTATTTGATATACCTCTCTTGTTGCAGACTTTGGGTTCAGTTCAGTTGGATTTAGTGGTGAAATGCATTTAGTGTAATTAGCTGGTATGCTGGATCCCTGACCGGGGTTCTTCGGGTTTGGGTGTTGCCCGGTCCTGGTCTGGGCAGGTGGCTTGGGCGGTCTACCTTAAGGAGACCTCCAGGAGGTGTGGGTATGTGTGTGTGTGTGTGTGTGTGTTTTTTTGCTTATGTGTGTGTGTGTGTGTGTGTGTGTGGGGGGGGGGGGGGGTTATCCTTACAATAGTATCACTCAAGTGGTACCTCCATTTGCTACATTGTCTAACTTCCGTTTTTTTGTGGTTCTTTTTGGAACACTGTAAGCCGGGATTTGACTGGCCTCATCCATGTGTGCTTCAGATTTGTAATGTCGTATGAGTTAAAGACTGTCCGAAATTGGCACAGCAGTCCAAAGTTCCTTTCCTGCCCACAACAGAGGCTCCAGACCTGAACAATTTAAAGCACAACAAAACAAGCTAAATATTTTTTTTTCTGATTTAATTATTAATTTATTATTTATTTATGTCCAGACACAACCTTTTTATGTGACCCATTCTGATGAACAGTGGAGCATGCCCGATAGCTGCTCTTGGCCAAGAGGCTGGAGAGGCCGTTCACCCGGTACTGCTATGCTTGTTCAGGGAACAGAGCTAGAGTCTCAATGGCAAGTTTTCTCAATGGAGGGGAAATCACTTTGTTGATGTAATCTGACAGACATGTCTATTCTTGAAAAATCTTTTCTTCCATTCCTTCAAGCGAATGGGGGGGAGGGATGGGAAGGTTATAACATGCCTGCTTTTTTGCGGGAAAAGGAAGAATACCTGCTCATGCTTTTATACCATTATGACATCACACAGATTCTAACTGTGGGAAACTCCTCATTCATGAAAATTGTAATGAAAATGGATTAGTGCTACAGTGCTTTACCAGTCCACTATGTTCTCTGGTCATGCATTTCAGTCCTTTTTCCTTGCATGGCTGTTGTGACAACCGTAATTGTGTAGTGTCTCTTTAAGATACTATAGTCTCACTAATGACGTCGTATGTATGCGCCACTGTTTTTCTCTGTAGAGAGCGTGGGAGATATATGCGTACATAAATTGAGACGGTTATGTTAGCTCCCTAATTTTTGGTGACGTTAAGGGTTGTTTGGACTCTGCTCATTTCATGTCTGATAACATAGCAGCCGTTCAACCGGGCTTTGTAAGGTTGGTGAAGAGAATGTTTATTAAAGGACAGCACTGTGGAATTGCCAGTACCAGTGTGGTTGTGAGTTTTTGACCGTCCTGATGAGCCTGTGCCTCCTCTCCTCCCTTCCACACAACACAAAGCGTTACACTGTGCACAAAAGAAGACAAATATTTTTTTTCATTACAGCTTCTCTTGGTCTCCTTGGCTAACTTTGAGGCTTCTTTAAGAGATGGACTTGAATTAAAAGGAAAAGAAAATTATGAATTATAATTTTGATGAATTGGTAAACGGTTTGGAAAAACATTATTACATCCCCTTGTCTCGCTGAATGATATGTCAACAGCACAGATTAAGATGCCCGACAGCTTCATCTTTTAATCCGTGAGAGAGCTTTTGGAGATACTTTCTTCAAGATGACACATTATTTAAATCCTGGATAGGAAGTATATACGTGTGTTTTAGTGTTTGAAAAGGAAAGCTTCTGAGATTTGAGAGTTCAGTAAGAGAGAACACATGTGGCCTGGATGCTAAGGCTCAGTCAATTTTATAGAGAAAACCAATGGGAAGAAAATGAGAGCAGGAGCTGAATGGACTGAGTGGATCGTTGGCATACAAGGAGAGATAAAGACTGATGGGATTATGATTGGCTCTGAAGATGGGACACAAATGAGAGGCCGGTGGGGAGTGAAGCGGCCAGGAAAATGACTAATGATAACGCCATCCCACAATCAAGACATCCACCTACTGTGAGGATCATTGGCCTTTTGGTCTGCATGAAAGACTCATCAACCACATTCTTTTTCAGGCTCACAGACACATGCACTAGGTACACACATTATGAAGAAAAAGGAAAACATATACATATCACATACTCAAATCTGGCTAATATAAACTGTTATCTGAGTTATAATTAACTAAATTATCAGACAGACAACTTTGATAATTAATGAACATCTGCTCTGCATTATCAGCTAATATTTATCAGTTATGGAATAAATATGTCGGCGTCTACATGATCTGAAAATAAGTCTTAGCCAGTATGACAACAGTTGGGTTATATTATAAAGGGAATAACTTGTTTCATTTGTCAGAGGGTAGTTATATGATTTTTATTTATTGACAAAACTGTTATAGGTGTGGAATACATCAGATAAAACATTTAGGATTCTTCTTTGTCCATGGTTGTTGGACTGGTCGTCAATTCATCCAATAAGTAAGACCTTTTTTTTACAGTCTATAAAGTTCTCATATCATGTACCGCCCAGCAGCTTGACTCATATTTGACCCATCCAGCAGAAGGCATACTGAAATACTGAAGTCAGTGGTGGTTCTCAAGTTGTATGTGAAGCTCAACACCCCTTTACCGGATTCATCATCACATGACTTTTTTTCAGCCCCAAAAGACTGCCTGCACATAATTTCAACAAAAATCAACTGTTATTTAAAATGAACTGCCAGTTCGGCTTCCTTATCATCACTTAGATCAGTGCAACCAGTCTGCATTTACAGTGCTAAGGTGTGGTAAAGGTTTCTTTTGTTTAGCTTGTAAGCTGTTTTACACAAAGACTTTTAGTTGTAGATTAGTTTTTTTTTTATCTTTCTCAGATAGATTGGACACATTTTGCTGTGTTGTTACTTTTTGTTTTGTTCTAAGGCAGACAGCACAGTCATGCAGACAATTCATTCTATACTGTTGGATATCATGTGTTTTCTGAGGGCTAAATTGTGAATTCTACATCCATTGTTTTCACCCAATTGAAAATAAAGGGACCAACAATTGGATCACTTTGTTCATTTTGCTTCTCTTTTATAAAACGTTGTCAGGGTGTGAATGTGTTTGTGAATGGGTGTATGACTGACTGTAGTGTGAAGCGCTTTGGGGTCGATGGACTTGATAAAGCGCTATACAAGTACAGGCCATTTACCATTTTTTACTTTATCAATTCTTGTGAGCAATTTTATGACTTGCTCTTCAGTACTTTTCTTATTAGTGACTTTTGCTTTTCCATTAATGACATTAAGTCAAGTCAAGTCAAGTTTATTTGTATAGCATATTTCAGCAGAAAGGCGGTTCAAGGTGCTTTACATCATGAAAACATAAAAAAATCATAAACACACCGAAACAGTCACTGGTTGTGAGACCAGTAACAAACATTAAATTGTATCAGGTGAAAACATCAATACACATCAAACATCTTGGTCAATCTTCCTGTTATTTTGGGCTGAAAGCAGCTCTAAACGTGTGGGTTTTCAGTCTTAATTTAAATTAACTCCGCTTTGGCTGATTTGCTGTTTTCTGGAAGTTTCTTCCAGGTTTGTGGAGCATAAATGCTGGTTCTCCATGTTTGGTTCACGTTCTGCGTAGTTGTGCCATATTAAAGCCATGATGAATAATTGATGTCAGATTAAATTCTGACCACACAGCCACAAAGGAGAGAGAGTCAGGCAAGGATGGCCTTTCTCTCAGCAGGGTGCCGTCTGTAAACCACCCCCACAGACAAAAGACCAGACTCTGAGACAACCACTTCTCTCTGCAGCACGCCAGGACAAGGCTACTGCGTCTCACCTCCTCCTTCCCTGAGACAAAAGGAGGAGAGGGAGGCTGGCTTAACCATGAGGCCACATGGTCTCCTCTGCCTGGGACGTCTGAGGGAATGTGGCTGGGCCAGCCACATTCTGTGAAACTCATCTGCCTGTTTCGATGGAGTGACCAGAGGAGAATTCTCCTCCTGCTGGAGAATCATCTCCAGATCAAAGCTAAGTTGCACTCTGACTTCTGCGCAACCAGCTGAGAAGCACAGAATGCTGAAACAGCTTTGTTTATTTCTGTCAGCTGTTGCAGGAAAGCCGAGAAGAGACGACGCGGACCGGTTGCCTTCCCTCACCAGACAAGCTGGGGGATCAGGGTGCTCGACCAGGCCGATTCCGACCACATGTTGCCGCTTCGCCAAGCTGCCCGACCACGCTGTCGGTTAGCTCATATCTGCAGAGCCATAGGCTAGCCCGCTGCTGAACAGAACAACAATTTCCCCTTTCACTGCCTTCCCTGGATGACCAAAGTGGACTGAACTCACACGAGGCGCCGACAGGTTGAACAGAGAAACCCAAAGGGAAAGATTACATCATCATTGTTGCGGCTGAAAATTTACTATAAAGTGTTTACCAAGTTATCAGAGAATATCTCCGCACAACAGATACACACAGGAGTAGATCTTCTCAGTACGTATAGCCTTTAGACTACATAAAATAGCAAACAGAATTAAATAGCTGGCAACCGGACTTTCATTTAGTTATTTCTGAAAATGTTTCGACACCTATCCAGGAGTCTTTTTCAATACTGGCGGCTTGCACTTGAGCAACCTGTAGTTGGTGCACTGCTGTTCTCCATGTTTGGTTGCCTCCGATTTAAGCCTGTCTGCTGTTGCGATGACCTGACCCGGATAACTGAGAATTTGCACAGGCATACATAAAAAGAATGTTGATGTGCTCAAACGTCTGCAATACTGTTTTTAAAAACCGTTCCTATTGAACTCGCCGTGTGACACAGGAAGAATTATACACATAAAGCTCTGCTGTCAACTCCCCTCACACACACATAGACAACTGCTGTCCCCCACCTGCCCAGGCAGAAAGAAGCTTTGCTTTATTTTTGTTTATTTATACAAAAAGGAGTAAAATAGAGTGGAGCCCGGCGGTGGGAAATAGAGTTGGGGGCGGTGTAAAAGGGGCTAAGGAGATGTAACGCCACCAGTTGTGCGTTGTCCTGTTTCTCCGAAATCGGGATGAGTGGAAGGACATGATACAGCTTCTCTGCATTGGTCTGTTTGACTGCTGTTTTCTTGTTGTGCCCCACTGGACAGGAGGGGTACTGCAGTTTTGTTTTTTATCACAACGTTCCTTATGTCATTGGATTGTTTTACATAAATGGCCCCAAGCAGATAGAAACACTAAAACCCAAAAGCACCAGGCTTTGGTTTACTGGAATAATACAAAGCCTGTGGCATTACATCCTGTGGCTTTCAATGGAAAAGGGGCTAATGCGACTAAAGATAAACTCATGAATAAGTTTCTCTAGATCTCGTTGGGCCTGGAAATGTTCTTCAGGTGATAGAAGGCTCACTTTGTAACTGTCTTTATGTGTACTTGAAGGTTCAGGTCTGAATCCATCACTACACCCATATTTTGGGCCTGGTCACTAGTTTGTAATATGTGAAGCTGTGTGGTGACCCTAGTTCGTTTCTCTTTAGGTTAAAAGATATTAACTTCAGTGTTGTGTTCGGCCTGAGAAAGATTTGGCACATCCTTGCATTGATTTGTTCTAAGCATACGTTCAGTGCATGGATGGGTTCAGAGTCACCTGGTGACATTGTAAGGTAGAGCTGTGTATCGTCTGCTTAGTTATGGTAACTAATCTTGTTTCTTGTTATAACCTGAGCTAGTGGAAGCATATAGATATTGAATAGAAGGGGTCCTAGAATTGAACCTTGGGGTGCCCCACATGGGACTTTTGTTCCATGAAACATGCTAATTTTTCATGAAGAAGATGATATGAGGACTGTTTGCCTGTAAGTATTGTAATGGTGCAAAAAGTCAAACTTCAGCAGCATTTTATCTATAACCTTTAAATGTGTAATGAATCAGACTGTGGACACAAAGAGAGACATTTAAAAAAAAATTGAGAAACAGCTGTAGCTGGCGTGGGTAACTTCTGGTCCTGGCACAGAAACCTCTGTAAGGGAGAGGGACAGGTTAGTGACTGTGGTATCAAAAGAGGGATTTGTTTAGCAGATGAATAAAGCCACTGACCTCACTTGGATCTGGGGTGTAGCACTGAATCCAATAATTGGTTCCAGGAGGAGCTTAGTCAACTTGCTGCTTTAAGAAGCCGGGTCCACAGCTCAACTAGAAGCAGGGGAACAGATCCAGTGACAGTCCAGAGTCAGGCATAGGTAAACAGAGATAGGCAGAGGTAACAAGGAGGGAATCCAACAGGCTGTGTCCAGAGTCCGGTCCAGAAATCCAGAGCAGATCCGACAGACAGAAGTACAGATGGGCTTGCCTCAGAGGCAGAGTCAGGCAACAGGTCGATGTGCAGATACTGAGAACCAACAGGAGAGTCCGACAAGGGCGAGGCAAACAGGCAGGAATCAAAACAACAATCAAGGTCAATCACAGGAAGGCAGTCTAGGGATAATAATGGTGGTGAAGGGCCTCGAATGTCATCATGAGAATTTTGTATTGAATGCGGAATTGCACGGGGAGCCAGTGGAGCTGTTGGAGGACCGGGGTGATGTGGTGGATAGAGGGAGTTCTTGTTATAATGCGAGCAGCTGAGTTCTGGACCAGTTGTAGTTTATGCTGGAAGGTCTACCCACACAAGGGTTGAGAATCTGTTGCCTGCACTCTGGGAGACACAGGAATATATAAATCAGCCCGCAGGTGTAGCAGCACCACTAATTACAGGAGTCACAAGTGCATGCACTCAGGAGATAATTTCTAGAGCAGCTCAGGGAGCAGACTGGATGAAAGGCTTGACTCTGGAAAGATGGAAAATGGGATGTATTCTCATAGCTGGGGGAGCTCAAGCCAAACAGAAACAGGGTTAAAAACTTTAAAAATCGGAAATGGACCAATGAATCATGGAGCCAATTTCTTGCCGTCCACACATAGAGGCAGATTCTTAGTGGAATGACAGACCTTCTGACCAGACTGATCTGCTGGACCAAGAATCTTATGATGATTAGCCGACCCAGTGTAACATTTAGACATCTTCACCATCAAATGTCTAGCTTTTCTCCATGGTCGTTGACACCTCAATGTGGCAACGTGTGCAAAAGGAACCTTAGCTTCTCTCTCTTGGATCGAGAAAATGGGAAGGTTGGTAGCCGAACACCACATAGAAAGGAGAGAGGCCAGTGGCACTGGAGGACAAGGAGTTGATGCCATGTTCCACCCAAGGGAGCTTATGCGACCACTTCTCTGGCTCCTGCCCACAAAGAATCCAAAGCTTGGTCTCAACCACCTGATTTGTCCATTAGTCTGGGTGGTGAAAACCAGAGGTCAAGCTGACATCGATCCCCAACAGAGAGCAGAACTCTCTCCAGAATCTGGAAATAAACTGAGGTCCATGGTCAGACACAATGTCCAGATGGATGCAGTGAAGTCAAAAGACCTCACGGCCAGGATCTTCCCCAATTCCTTGGACAATGGAAGCTTACGAAGAGGAACCAGACAAACCATCTTCGAAAATTGCTCAACCATAGTCACGATCACAGTATTCTCAGCTAAAGCCGGCAGACCGGTGATGAATTCCATAGAAATATGAGACCAAGGACAAGATGGAATGGGCAGTTGTTGTAGAATACCCAAAGAAGGTCGTCTGGAGTGCTTTGAGGAGTTGCAGACAGTACAGGTGGAGACACACTCCTTTATACTATATTTAGCCATGGACGTCCACCCGAATTGAGAGGAATCCACATCAGATGTATTCTTAAGGCCTGTATGACATGTTAACAGAGAGCTATGGCATATCAAGAGTACCTGTGGGATCAGGTACGAACAGCTTCTCCTTAAGGCAGGCCTCTGGAACTGGAAAATTCTGGTAGGTGTCACAAACACTTTATTCAAACTCATTTTGGCCACATGGACACTGTCTGGGAGAATAAAACCCTCAGGGCTGGTATCTCCCTCCTTCTGGGGTTCCCCAATCCTGGGCAGAGCGTATGGCTTGATATCTTTAGATCCAGGACTGTCTCCAACCAATGACATCACTCCTACAGGGCGAGTTTAACTGCAAGAAGATCCTGATCGGCAATGTCATAATTTCATTCTGCGGAAGAAGAAGGCACATGGATGAACTTTATTGTCCTTAGCACTTTGAATGAGGATAACTCTGACTCCAACATTGGATGCGTGAACCTCCATGAGGAATTGCTTGGTGGGATCAGGTGAATTGAGGATGGGAGCCAATGTGAACAAGGGTCTGCCCTTCTGGCGGATGGCTAGTAGAGCTCTTGCAGCCTCATGATCAGATAATGCAGGGTTAAATACTCAATTCAACTCTTTAGAAAACGCTCTGTGGGAATTACAACATCAAGAATCACGCTGTCATTCAGCAGTTCCCCAGGACTTGGCTTTAACAGATAGCAGAGATGACGTAAGCCACTTTGGAACATTCTGAAAGAAACAATGATGGCTGGAGTTCGAACTGGATCTCACACTGGGTGAGAAATGAACAACACTGATCTGTGTCTCCTTTAAACATCTCTGGAGGGGAAGGTCTGGGCTCACAGAGAGGAGTAGGGACCTTCTGACAAACTGGTGCAGAAACAACAACCGTCTGCTGAACATCATCAACACCAAGGAGATCACTGTTGACTTCTGGAGAGGTCACACCCAACGCCTGCCACTGACCATCAATGGTTCTACTGTGGAGAGAGTGAGCAGTACCAAATTCCTGGGGGTGTACATCAGTGAATACCTCTCCCGGACCATCAACATTGCATCACTGGCAAAGAAATCCCAGCGCCACCTCTATTTCCTATGAAAATTCAGGTGGCCATGTGCTCCACCATTCATCATGAGCACATTCTACCAAAGCACCATTGAGAGCATCCTCACCAGCTGTATCGCTGAGTGGGGTGGAAGCCACACTTGCCATGAACAGGAGATGGCAGACCCAGTATTCAGGCCAGACAAGCAGGCTGAGTGAAAAAGCAGATTTAATGGAGACGATATTGACAATACAGGGAAAGGCAGGCTCAATGGGCAGTATGGCAGTCCAAAAATCGGCACACGAAAAGCACTCCAAAAACAGGCGGGAGTACAGACAGGGATAAGGCAAACTTGGATAATCCTAAGGCAGATTTGGGTCGGTAAAAAGGGTAAGCAGTCAGACAGGGCAGGAAAAACAGGTTCAGGATACAGGCTGGCTCAGAATTAAAAAAAAGAGGCAATTGGGTAACGTCGACAGAAAGACACAAAGGGACTGCTGGACAAAACTCACCAAGGGCTCATGAAGACAATGATCTGGCAGAGTGCAGGAGACAGAGGCAGGTATAAGTAGGGGAGTGAGCAGGTGAACGGAGTGAAACTAATTACCAGAATGTGTGGAGCTGATCAGGGGGACAAATAATGGCTGGAAGTAAACTGAACTGATTGGGGATGGTGACTGGTGAAGGGGAGTGACAGGAAGACAAAGAATGCTGGCAGGTGAACTGAATAAAGGCTGGTGACAGAACTGATCAGAGCAGGCCAGAAGAAACTGATAATATAAAACAAAGTAAAAATCAAACCACATTAAAACTCAAGCTATTCCATTAACCAAAACTAATACATAACCTAAACCTAAGACAGAATTGATTACATGAAGAGAATTACTAAACCAAAACAGAAATTAAACTAGACTAAACCAGGACCAAAATCAACATAAAGACCAAACAAGACTAAACAGAACATAAGTAAATAATAAAAACCAGAGCTAATACTAAGACAGGAGAGTGAACTAAATAAAGACCAAGATAAACATAACAAAAACCCAAATCATGACAACACTGACTACAACAAGAAAGCATGCAGCACAGTGAACACAGCTGGAAGGATCACTGAAA